>NW_004797611.1:265965-273500 GCF_000002075.1 Aplysia californica
CTCTCTCTCTCTCTCTCTCTCTCTCTCTCTCTCTCTCTCGCTCTCCCTCTCTCTTTTACGCACTCCTGCAAACGTATAAATACTTTCTAAACGTCTCAAGACCCGACTCCAGCTTCTGTTAACCAAGCATGACTGGCCGCCAATAGCAGTACTTGACAGCAGGAGAATGAAGAACATAAATGTAGAAGTTTTACACCTCCGTCGATACTGATTAGATCAATTAGAAGGCGGGCTGCCTCAACCCTGCCTGACAGGGCCTCGCCCGTGCTGAGAAGTATACAACGTCCCAACAGAAAGACAGAGATACTAAATAAAAAAATGTTTACCCACTCGGGAATCAAGCCGGAGTCTTCTGTATTCTAAGCTCCTAACCGCCACACTACGGACGTCGGTTACTGCACAAGAAATTCAATGAATGATGACTGAGGCAACGGGAGAATGGCCAGAGAAATAGAAACAGAAGGCAGATGCGATCAGCTACCAACTAGCACCCATCTCTTCAAAATGTTCCAATGAAGACAAATCAGAAAAAAAAATTAATCAGATCAATTTTCATACCAACTCCCTGCACATGATATTATGTTACCAGTGCCAAACGCGGATCCTCAACAAAGTAAAGGAAAGTATATAATAAGACAACGGGATGCGAAGTGAAATTAAATGACTCCGAAAGACGCTAAACAAAATATCACCAGAGCAGGCAGAGAATGTTCTTGTTTTTTTTTTGGGGGGGGGGGTTTGTTATAGTAAGGTTTTACGGCGCTCGCAACTGCATAAGGTCATATGAGCGGCAAAGGGTGGATGTCAACAGAGAAGTCCAAACGGGAAGTTTTACTCTGCTCACCTCTCTAGCCTCAACAGCACAAAGTCTGCTTCGACTATCAAGGCACCCCGGAAATAGCAGTTCACCAGAGAGAGACGAACATACGAGTACAAAAGAAGTAGAGAAAAATGACGACAGTAAGGGTGAGGAAAGAAAAAGCAGCAGTTCCTCCTATGTTTTTCCGTAAAACCGTACTGAAACAAAACATATTTACCACATAATGTAGGCCTTTCGCCTCATAAAGTGATTACTCTATGGTTTGCTGATTTTGGGCAAACGCCAACTTAGTGAAAAAAAAACAACACCTTTACAAATATAGTATCACAATTATTTATTATTATGCAGATGGCGTCGCTAAAACGATGTAACAACCCCCACTACCTTGGAAAATTTGCTCAAGATCGCTCTGTCTGGCTTTTCTAAGTTACTAAGATTTGGAGTTATTGAGTTTTAGTTTAGGTTTCGTAAGAGATTTACAGGCAATTGCAACGCAATAAGGTCATATAAGTGCAGAAGAATACATGCGTTACAAGAGAGTAACATAGATATAAAAAAAGAGGAAAGAGATATAAGGATGATAGATGTTTGATAGGAAAGAAGGAGCATACAACACAAGACTTCCCGCCAACCACCTAAGTTTGAAGAGATATATATTATTATAATATATATATATATATATATATATATATATATAGAGAGAGAGAGAGAGAGAGAGAGAGAGAGAGAGAGAGAGAGAGAGAGAGAGAGAGAGAGAAGAAGAGAGCCTTCCTTCCCTGCCTGGTTCATGGGGGGGCTCTCCTGGTCTCACAGAGGTTATGGTGTTCGCCTCTCACTAAATGGGTGCCGGGTTCGAAACCAGTGACAGCGAGGACAATTTTCTTTTCAAAAAATGTTCTCCTATCACCTCTTTTCGTGTTCGCAGACATGTTCAGTCACCTGATTTTGTGGGCTCCTGGCGCTTTCTGCAGCCTTTCTACTGCTAATCCTTGGCTACTCCTTTCTGCTGTCTTTCAGTCTCACCTTGATAAGGTAGATAAGGTCTAAGACCTAGCCATCTTGGATAACGCGAAAAATCTCGGGGGTCTCGTGTGCAAGTTGCGCACGTTAAAAATCCCTTAGTGGTCCAAAATCGATAAGAGTAGACTTCTACCACCACCTGAACAAAATTCAAAATTAATTTCTACCAAACTGAAAATGTTTAATGCATATATGACCCTAATATAGTGAAGTTGCGAGCGTCGTAAAACACTTGCCAAAAACAAAAAGAAAAGAAAATCTGGTCCAGCCCCACACATCCCTTGCCCCCATTACGACAAACATTTGAGAGCGAAGCAAGGGCTGTTATGCCGTCTCCGTACACGTTCCACTCACACCCCATTGATGTAAGGTAAATGTTGTCTTCTCCTGCAAAGGATGAACACCACCATCATAATCATCCTCATTGTATACAAGAAGAGAGTAAAAAAAGTTTGAGACTTTGTAGTATTTCCAAAATGTTATTTGATGACGCGTTCAACATTTCACCCTCTACGGGCTTCATCAGGAACATTAAAAATAAAAAAGACTACACCAGCTGCAGAAACTAGCTGAGCGCGTACCTCATCATTAACCAAATTAATATATTCCCGAGTTATTCAGGGTGACTTCTTTCGTTAAGTAGTGTCTGGTGGAAAGTTCGATTTCCTGGCCCAACCCTTTCCCACTCTTCCGATTAATCGAATAATATTTCGGCCTCAAGCCCACACTTCTCGGAAAATCTTACTTTGCGTCTGTCGAGGGATAATCTCCTGTGGCTGGAAAGGTCAGTCGAAGCTCATTGTATTGATACTATTGATCTGCAACTGGGTGGGGGGTTTTTTCCTGAAAGAGAAAAAAGACGTCCTATTTTTCGGTAAATATGTGGGCTACCTCTAATCTCCCCCTCTTCCTCCCGCCCTCTCTCTCTCTCTCTCTCTCTCTCTCTCTCTCTCTCTCTCTCTCTATCTTACTCTCTCTCTCCCCCCCATCTCTCTCTTTCTCTCTCTCTCCCTCTGTCTGTCTGTCTGTCTGTCTGTCTGTCTGTCTGTCTGCCTGCCTGTCTGTCTGTCTGTCTGTCTGTCCCCCCCTCTATCTACACGTATATATATATATATATATATATATATATATATATATATATATATATATATATATATATATATATATATATATATATATCTTCACCGGCATATAGACTGTATATACCTGTTCATTTCCCTTTTTTTGACTAGAGAAAATAACTATGTGCCTCGAATAGAAGTTGAGATAATTGATGCTGAACAAGACGGGCGTGGCCTTGTGTCAGAGGTAAAATTTAGCAAGAAAATGGCCACCATATTTTGCTTACTTCCTAAGCTTGAGTGTCATTGGAACCTGGAATATTTCCCATTTTCTGTGTCTTTAATCAACGTTTTTCAGTAAAAGCCAAACAGAAATTTGTCTTTAATGAACATAAAAAGTGATCAGAAAAAAAAAACGAAAAAATTGCGCAATGGGTAAAAATGCTGGTTCTTCGATATAATCATTATTTGACGAGTGTCTTTTCAACTTGATCCCACATAATAATACAAATGATGCTGTTCTATCAACAGAAAAGGCGGCACTCCGCTTAAGGGGCACTACTATTATGTACACTTCAGTCTGATCGAGTGCTGTTGAGGCGCCGCATTTATTTTGCCAAGGGGGCCCTCTTGGCCTAGAGGTTAAGGTATTTGCCTCTCATTCAGTAGATCCTGGGTTCGAATCCGGTTAGCGAAGAAACTTTTTTTTTTCACTAAAATGTTCATTTTCACATCCTCTCCTGCTCTCTAACAAGGTACTGTCGTCTGCTTTCGTCTCCACTTTCTGTCCCCACCCCTCACGTCCTTTGTCCCCTCTTCTGGGCCCTGAATGCTTCTGAAGATTTCTTCTGCTTCTGCTTGGCTTCTTCTTATCAATGCTGTCTTTCAGCCCGCCCTTGATGCTATGGTAAGTAAGATCTAACACCTAGTCTTCTTGGATAAGGGC
Source organism: Aplysia californica (assembly GCF_000002075.1). NCBI lineage: Eukaryota > Metazoa > Mollusca > Gastropoda > Aplysiida > Aplysiidae > Aplysia > Aplysia californica. The sequence continues at coordinate 269,813 of NW_004797611.1, forward strand.
GAAAAATCTTGGAGGTCCCTTGTACAAGTTGCGAACGTTAAAGATCTCTTGGTGGTCCAAAATCGATGAGAGTAGGCTTCGGCCGCCACCCGGGCAAAATTCTAAATTTCCTACAAAGTGAAAGTATTTAATGTGTCCCGCGCGATCATAATATGACTTTACACATTCACGAGGGCCGTAAAACACTCACCAAAAAAACAAAACAACAACAACAACCAAACGTATTTTACCTTCTGTCCAGCCTCCCTATTCTAATACCCACTGCACACCACCAGTTACTTAATTCATTTGCTTCAGTGGGGAAAAGCCAAACTGTCCTTCATCCCTGAAAAACAAACGTGTTTGGTTTGAAGGTCAAAGTTGAACTGCTATAAAAAAATATGGCACAGATCGATCGAATTCACCTTAGTTGGACTGTAACCTTCAAACCAAACACGTTTGCTTTTCAAGGCCGAGAGTTGAGTTGGTGGTTTTATGCCAAAATGGAAACGTTTGCACTACTTGAAGGAAATTCTGGATGGCCCCGACATAATTAAAATGTGTTACGACGCGGTGGATTCAAGAGCTCGAAAGTTTTGGGGCACGATTTGGAGGTATTGGTATTTTCTCAAAACGTGGTCGTTTGTCTAGCTTTTGGTGAAAAAAAGAATTAATACTCATCTATCTTCAATAGAAGTCGAGATATTTCCTGTTGAAGGAGGTGAGGTCAACAGGTGTTAGAGGTAAAAATTAGCGAGAAAATAACCGTCAAAGTCTAGGGACCTTTAAAGCTTGTTTTAGTAAGAGTTTTACGGCACTTGTAACACAATATGGTCATATAAGTATCGAAGATTAGAGGTGTTACAAACGAGTAAAAACATAAAAAAGAAGGGGGAGAGATAAGGACGATAGATGTTAGATAGGAAAAAAGAATCAAACCACACTAGAGCAGCAGCCAACCACCGTCATCCAAACTTGAGTGGCTTTGGTAAAATGCCTTGGATCAATGTTTTGGAGTAAAATCCACACAGAAATATGTTTTTGAATAAACATAAAAGATGTTTGAGCCAAAAATAAATCTACCAAAATTTCCCAACTGCTTGAAAATTGCTAATTTCTTCGATTTCTTTACTCTGACGACCCCCTGATTTCACCTCGATGCCTCACATATGAGCTGTATTGACAGGGGGCAGTAAGTATTAAACAGTACACAGCTGACCATCGAGAGTCTGATCTAGCAACAAAACGAAACAAAAAGTGAGGCATCGAGGTGAAACCAGGCGCTCGTCAAAACAATGTAATCGAACAAACAGGCATTCTCCGCCAGTTTTGCAATTTTTATAGAATTTTTGTTTTTTACTCAACACCTTTTGTGTCTGTATAAAAACAAATTACCAGGCAGCCCCCACCTCCTTCAGTGATAAATATATCACTTTCTATTCGACATAGACAGGTATTTTTTAAAAGTCAAAACAAGGCAAATGAATAAGCTTTCGGATGATACCTGTAACAAGTCTACAGGCCCAAAAAATGACGAGCGCCTGATTCCACCGTGTGGTGTCACAAATTGTGAAGCAACCCATAGAGAGGATCTATTTGTCTATGTTTGAAAGTTGAATTTATCAGCAATAAAACCCCGCTAATTTAATTATTCTTAGTGCTCTATAATGCTTTACTTCAGTATGCTTAGTACTAGTGTAGTAATAAGTAAATTATTTAATTTAAAACGTAGATACTTCTGATAACACTGTGGAATGGAAATTGCCGGTGGACAAGCTAACATCTTCCATCTCGGACGTAACCAGTCTACTATAACATTTTCTTGTAGCAGACACTTTTTAAAAATTTTACCAATAACAGTTTTACGGCACTTGTAACACAGATAGGTCATAATAATAAGTTACGCGAAGATAAGAGGTGTTGCCATTGAGTAAAGTACAAAGTAAAGAAGGAAGGAAGGCAAGGACGATAGATGTTTGGAAGTAAAAAAAACAAACAAAGGATCAAACAGCACTAGACAAAAGCGTCTGTGAAAACTACCATCAAACGTTTCTTGAACCTTGCCCCCCCCCCCCCCCCCTTACAAGGCAGTGCTACTGGCTGAAGTGTCTTTAGACCATTCCCAAAGGGGGGGGGGGGGGGGATATTAACATGTTCTTATGCACCGTACAATTGTAAATGGGCTGAGTTACCAATGTCTTGCTCATACTGTGCCGGAAAAGCATAGGGGAACTGCTGCTTTTTCTTTCATCATCCACACGAACTTCATTTTTTCCTCTACTTCTTTTGTATGTTTGTCACTCTCTTGTGAACTGCTATTTCCAGGGTGCTTTGATAGTCGAAGCAGACTTTGTGTCGTTGAGGCTAGAGAGGTGAGCATAGTAGGCCTGATTACTCGTTTGGACTTCTCTGTTGATATCCACCCCTTGGCGCTCATATGTGACCTAATGCAATAAGTTGCGAGCGCCGTAAAACCTTACTTTACACCAAAAAAACGGAAAAAAAACCCCTCGTTTATAATATTATTGTTGTGACGGAGCAGTGATTTTTAGCCGCACTGACTTCACCGTAACATGGAGGAAACCCGAGAGATCTTGCAGGCCGACGCTCCGACAGCGTCAGCGCAATGGATCGATGATCTTTATTTTACCACCGCTCAAAATAGACGGCAGCGAATCTCGCCGACTGGGGTCTGCACGCACGAGAGAGCTAAATATGGCACCGCGCTCGGCCACGCGGCTATCTTTAGCCCGCGGAAATCGATCTCCAGCCGGGTTTTTATCGATTCCAGTCAATTTCAATACCCAGCGTGACGTTGGAGTGACGTCATTAATCAGATATGCCCGGGCGAAGACGTAGGAGCACCCGCTTCATCAATACCATTTTACGCATTTTGATGACTTGTGTGTTTCCTATATATACGCCAGCGCTATGGTCACTCTTGACTCTCTATCCGTGGCGCGCTGGTCTGACACCGTGGGCTCTCTTTCAACTTTGAGAACGATGTTTTATTTTCCCCTCATGAGAAGGAATGCTCTAGATATCTACAACTCCATGTTGGATACTCACAAGGACAAAGTTACTACACCTACTACCCGCATACAACCGTTTCTCTGTACAAACAGCATGTTTCATTCAGTCAGTTAGAGACCTCAGAGGAATAATTCCTTGTGCGATTCTGAGACTCGGTCGGTGATGTAACCCCACCTTCTTGAGAGCACTGTTTTGTTTTCATTGTTAGTTCTGTTCTCTACGAGGTATTGTATTCCGTGGATCCGAGTGTGTACAAGGTCAGGTCTTAAGGAATTCTCACGAACAACAACAGCAGAGTGCAGGTGACATTGAAAGGATTTATCTGGATTACTTTCTTCTCTCTATGGACAAAAAAACATGGTGCTGTTTTCTAGTTTGCATGGCAAAACTGGAGAACTATATTATTGATACTTTATTCTGTTTCGTTAATCTATAAGATGGTACTGCTTTTATTATGATGTGTTTGATACATTATGATGTTCTTACAGCTACCAAGGGAAAAAGCAATTATCAACATTAGTCATAAGCAGCATCAGCAGCATCAGCAGCAACAGCAGTAGTAGTAGTAGGGACAGTTACAACAATGACTCGAACATAACACAACAATCACAACAACAACAACAACTACTACTACTACTACTACTACTACTACTACTACTACTACTACTACTACTAC
>NW_004797611.1:275731-279159 GCF_000002075.1 Aplysia californica
GATGATGATGATGATGATGAGGATGAGGATGAGGATGAGGATGATGATGATGATGATGATGATGATGATGATGATGATGATGATGATGATTTTGTGTAAAATACAGAGAAGGATGCGGAGAAGCAAGGGAGAGGCGAAGGGGGTTACATTATGGCATTTTGAACACCAAGAGGGAAAAAAGAAAGATGCTTTTATATTTAGGAAACTCGATCTTGAAAACATCCTTCAGATAAAGAGGCAAAGAAAAACAAGGTTGTTTTGAAATGAAGACGAAATAAAACTTTCTTTTTTTTAAATGTGTTAAACTTTTTAAAAAATCGATGACTGCCCTAGAAGGAAATCATGACAAAACTAGATATATAGATAGTCAGTGAACATGAGAATATTAGTCTGAAAAAAGATAGTGCAGAAAACGTGCAGGCAGTAATCATGTCACACGCGCACTTGTGGCTTTATCAAACGTCGCTGTCTCCGCTGTTGACGGTAGGTGGTTGGCGGGTGCTAAGTCCTGGGTGTGGTCTGCTCCTAAAAGTCTTTCTTATCACACATCGGCTATCGTCCTTATTTTTCCTCCTTATGTATTTTTGTTGTTTCCTTGTAACCCCTCTAATCTTCGGCACTTAATTACATACATGGTCTAGTTGTGTTGCGAGTTCCGTAAAATTTACTAAAATATAAAACAAGCAGTTGTTGCAGGGACCTGTGAGATAAATGTATCTTGAGTTATAAGCCGTTGGTAACACAGTTCGGTAATATATCTGTCGAAGATTAGAGATGTTACTAGAGAGTAACGAACATAACAAAGAAGGAGGAGAGACAAGGACAATAGAATATGTCTGACAGGAAAGAAAGAGCAAACCACACCAGGACACCCACCAACCACCCACACCCATTCTTAGTACGACAACGGTCATATCCTGCACTCTTTAAATGAGGACACGTAGCACACGTATTCTCGAATTTTAATTTGTTTGAATTTTTGTTTTGATTTTGTTTTGTTTTTATTCTTAAGCGCTGTCTGCGCTCATTCTCTGTCGAAGCTTACCTCACGAGTAACAGAAGTCAACAGAGCCGTGTGCCTTATCTGCTCAGTTATTTCTTTCTATCCTTTGTGAAAGTCGCTATCTTAAAGATAAAAACAAAGAGAAAAGGAAAAGAAAGCTGAAAGGAAATAATAGAAACCTGCGAACCTAAAGCAAAAGAGGCAATTCTCCACCTTTCGCTTATTATGTATCTGCCACTGCATTATAGTCCGGGGAAGGATTTCTATTTGAAGGACTGGAGTGACTTTGCGAGGCATGATGAATGAAATCGGATATTATTTTGCTACGAAAAAGAATTGTAGGAGTAATAATTGTTAATAGCTTTGAAAATAAAATACAATTGAGTGTCATTCAATACGTCACAGGAATGTTGTTGACTTTTTTGTCTTTTCAGCATCATTCAACTGCGCTTTGTGGAAAGGAATTCAATAATAATTATGTAGTCACATGTTTTGATGTAAAAAAAAAAAACAACCAAAAAACTATTCATATCTGTCACATAATATATAGTAATATGATAGGTTTTGTTTACTTATTTAGGCTGGGATCAAATCTGTTGAAAGACGAGGAAGGCAGTGCAGTAGATGACGATTTAGCCTGATAATCGTAGTGGGGGGGGGTCTAGAGTCTTTGAAAAACAGATATTAGAATTTAATTAAGAGTGCTGATTAAGGTAATAGACCCTCGGAACAACACGACTGAAGAAAAGAAACACAAAGACGTTGCTACGTCGTGAGTCACAGCACTTTAATGAAAGAAGAATGCATCATGTTCTGGGAATTACTTCTAATAAACATGTTTTCGTGCTACTTCTGCTGCTGTTGGTGATGCTGTTGGTGTTGTTGTTGGTGATGATGATGATGATGATGATGATGATGATGATGATGATGATGATGATGATGATGATGATGATGATGACGACTACGACGACGACGACGACGACGATGATGATGATGATGATGATGATGATGATGATGATGATGATGATGATGATGATGATGATGATGATGACGACGACGACGACGACGACGACGACGATGATGATGAAGCCCACGGGGCGAAACGTTGAGCTATTAAGCAAATTTAAACATTTTATATTGTTATTTTATTTTTGTCTAAAATTAAAACAAGACTCTCCCTCCTACCCTGATTACCAAACAATGATGATGATGACGATGATGATGACGATGATGATGATGATGATGATGATGATGATGATGATGATGATGATGATGATGATGCACCTGTGAGGGTTGGGTTTTGTTCTTGGGTTTTTTTTGCTGTTGTTGGTGCTTTTTTGTACATTTTTTTCCTGGTTTCATTTGTTATTGATTAACATAATATCATTACCAGCATTACTGTGATGTCGAGACGTTGATTATGTACCATGTTAATGTATTAATTAAACCTACCATTGTAATGCATATTTCCCTTTAATGGATTAATAAAGTGGTGCATTATTTTATTTCCATTTCTTTTTTTCTCTTTCTTTTTAGCTCTTTTTCTCTTTATTTCTTTTTTGTTGTTTGTTGCGAAAGAGCGCAACATCCAGGGTGAGAGGAGGTTAGAATGTAAGCAGGAAACAATGACTGTGACACTTAACTTCAACATGTAAGAAAACTGCAGATTTTACGAGTTGATGGGATCGCAAATGCAGCCATTAAAGAACTCTATTCACTGCATTCTCCATGGATTGATAGACCATAATCACAACGACCAACGATGTCTTAGGACGATGTTGGACGAGGGTTTTATGGTTTGAGCAACAAATGGGGGCAAATTAGATAGGACCGTTACGAGTTGGCTTATGGGTGTGACGGAGGGGATAAAGATGAGCGGAATGTTCTGTTCGATGGAAGAAATGGCAAATTTACGATTTTTTTACAACCCGGGAGCTGGCTTCTACAAAGCTGTAGTTTGTCTTTGAGCTACTGTGGCCATAAAGGCTAAAATAATAAACGCTATGCCGCATGCACAGCGCGCGATCAACAGCAAGTATTGAGTGTCGTAAGAGAAATATCGTGGGAAAAATACCCCTGCAGCAAAAATGATGTCATGTTAACGTTCCTCAAAGCAGTCCCCATGCGGAAATGACAAGGCAGTAGAAAAATCCATTCCAGTTTATTGCGCAATGATTTCTCGATGGAAAATCTCATCAAAGCTAATACGAAAATACTCGCTTTGGAGAGGGTGGGGGTCGGGGTGGGAACCGATAGAGAGGAACTTATTGAGGAAGAGAAATAAAAAAAAGGGGGATGGGTCGAAGGAGAGACGGCTGGTTGTATTAGCCTATTATTATTGTTATTATCATTGTTATTATTAGTATTGTTGTTATTGTTATTGTTATCATTCTTATAATAATACTTACTATCATTATTACTATTA
>NW_004797611.1:281484-281724 GCF_000002075.1 Aplysia californica
TCTCTCTCTCTAGCTCTCTCTCTCTCTCTCCCTCGTTCACTCGCTTGCTATTTGGAGCATCGATTGCTCTACAATGGTCCGACATTTCTACGAGAGAAGTGAAGACCTCCACGTAGGGAGAAATTCCGTGGTTTCGAGTTGGCGCTTCGGGGTAGTCACCATGGGATATTGATGGTATAGGGAGAAGAAATAGATTTTTGAAAGAAAAGTACGCCCGCATAAGTTTAAAGGGATTTAAAA
>NW_004797611.1:282041-284966 GCF_000002075.1 Aplysia californica
TGTCTGTCTGTCTGTCTGTCTGTCTGTCTGTCTGTCTGTCTGTCTGTCTGTCTGTTTTGTCTGGCTGTCTATCTTTTAATACACGTTGCGGGCGATCCTAATTGAAATGCAGAATATGACAAACATTGGAACAGATATAGCCCTTTCAACACTTTAGCGTTGTTGGGTTTTCTTTAAGAGGCGGGACATTCGAATATAATGTCAATCTTTGATAAGTCAAAGAATTAACGGGTGGATTGACCTTTAAACTCCCCAAAATAAACTTGATTCAGAGCACCCCATTGGAGATTCGAACAAGGGCCATTCGCCTCGTAGTGCAGCATGATACTCCAGCTGAGCAGACGGTTCGCCCTCGCCCCTTTCCACAGACGGCATATTTATTGACGCCCCATCGGAATAATCGCAGAGTCGCTAAACAGAGGTGTCACGACGCGATGAAATTAGGCTCTCTTCAGTTTTTGGACATGTGGAGTTACTGGTGGTATCATTTTAAAGCTTGTTCATTTGTCTTGCTTTCGGTGAAAAAAATACTCATCTATCGTGAAAAGAAGTCGAAATATTATTATTTGCTATTGAAGGAGGTGGGGGTGGGGGGTCTCCTGGTTTTAGAGGTAAAAAGTTTGGCGATTTCTAAAGCTTGAAAGTCCTTAGAAACAGAAAATTTACTTCTATTTTTTTAACCTTAAACAACATTTTTCAGTAAAATCCTCACAGAAATATGTTTTTAAATGGACACTAAAAGTGTTGAGTGTTGAGCCCAAAAAAAATTAAATCGAAAAATATTACCGAGAAGCCATAAAACATGCAAATGTCTTTGTTTTCATTATTTTGACGAGTGCCTGATTTCACCACGATGTCTCACACATTTGACGCCCCGTTCACGGAAGGAATCATCACAGTATCGCTAAACTAAAGAAATGACGAAAAAGATGACCACGTGAAAGCACCCTCAAACAGTCAGAAGGATGGAGGAATAGATGTGTCATCGTGGGAAAATCAGGCGCTCGTCAAAATAACGAGATCGTAGAAACCAATTTTTTCCCGCCTGTTTGGCAATTTTGATTGAATTTTTGTTTTGTTTTGTGTTTTTGTTGGGTTTTTTTGTTTTTTGGGGGGTTTTTTGGGTGGGGGGGGGGGTAAATTTTTCTCAGCTCAACATGTCCAGCTATGTACATAGATCTATAAGAACACGTTCCTATGAAGAAATATACTCAAATCCGTTGATCAAAAGCATGAAGACGTACATTTGCAGTTTCTTTCAACATTTGCTATTGAAGATAGATGGGTATTTTTTCATCAAACAAACAAGCCTCAAGATAATATCAATACATTCAAACATGCCCTGACGGCCACCTCTATAAGACGGCCACCTGTACAATCGGCCACTTCCCATTTTCCCCCTTGCGTTTTTTCTATATTAGTTAACTGTGTAAAACGAGCACCTGTCCAACGCGGCCGCGGTCACCATATTATTTTAACACACAACACCGATCACACTAAGCAATAACAGCTGTCTTAGACGGCCACCTCAGTGACTCCGTTATGTTTTGTCATAAATTGCGCATTGGCCGCTGGCGTTATGGGCGAGCCGTCATAATTCAATGACCTGTCGTTGTTGTGAGGTAGTCCTTCCAACCGATCATGTCGTGAAGGCCCCTCCCACTGTTGACCAATAGGTACCAATTTTCAGCTGCTGGTGACGTAAGTGTGTGATCCCTCAAAACCCATAAACCCCGCCCAGAACTCAAACACAAATCGTAAGTGAGATGAGTGGTCACAGTTTACCCAGTCTGTAACAAAGTAACAACGGACGTCAACTTGAACTTGTGACAGAAGCGTCGCTTGTTCTCCGAGTAGTGGCGACCCATGTGTTTGTTTTAACATGGCACTCAGTCTTCCTCGTCTGATACATTTCGTTTTATTGTCACCCTTGAGCAAAATCAGCAACAAAATAAAAATTACAAACGAAATACAAACCACCACCACCACCAAAACAACAACAACAAAAAAACAACAACAATGCGGCTACTTTCGATTAGGACCTCAGATGGGCAAGGTTTGATTTCTTCATCTTGATCAGTCCTGCCTAAGACGGCCACCTTTCTTATACGGTCACTATTCTCTTTGACAATGGGTACACAGATTTGATAAGAACACGTTCCTGTGTAGAATTATACTAAAAACAGTTATCAAAGACAATAAGACGTACATTTGCAGTTTCTTTCAACATTTGCTATTGAAGATGGATGGGTATTTTTTCATCAAACAAGCCTCAAGATAATATCAATATTCCTTGTTCTGTGTTTTAGTAAGAGTTTTGCCGCACTAACAACACAGTTAGATCATACAAATATGCCAAAGATCAGAGGTGTTACAAGAGAGTAACAAACACAAGAAAGAAGAATAGATAAAGACAATAGGTGGTGTTTCATAGAAGAGGAGGAGCAATAACAACACCAGAGCACTCGACATCATCAATCCAGTGCCTGATTTGCGACAGGCGATCATAGTTCTCAATTCATTTCTTTACTGGGATGCTCTCAAAAAGGCTACGTTTCCCTGATCCTTTCCCGTTACCCATTTGTTTAGGTTCCCAAAGTAGGTTGCTCTGGGCCTGCCTCGTTTGCCTTCAATTTTGTAAGTGAGAGCTAGATGTTCAAGACCTTTACGTCTATTCAGGTGTTCCAAAAACGGCATAATTTGTCGTTTTCCGATTGTTTTTAACAGTGAGCGTACCACGTGGGCTTCATCAAGCACTACCTCTTTTGATTTCTTTTCCGTCTACGATATTCTCAGCAGTTTCCTAAGAAGCCACATTCATGTTGCTTGTATTTTATTTTCACTGTCACACACATTCACAAAACAAATCCACATGCGTCTGATTCCACCGTGTCGCGACACAATAAATAGATGCTGACTGCTTGC
>NW_004797611.1:288180-289737 GCF_000002075.1 Aplysia californica
ACAAGAGTTAATTGTGCTTGTGTGTGTGTGCATTTGCATGTTATTAACTTCATCGCAATTGCTTTTAATCTTTGTTCTTACCGTCAAGAACGAATTGGTGAACACATCAAATGTTTGTGTTTATTTATCTTTGTTTAATCTGTTTAGGAAGCCCAATCAACACTATGCATCCAACCTTCGAGGTGTCTGATCCTCCCAAAACAGACATCAGCCTTTGGCGATGGGCCCATCATCACCTTTTCTGGTATTGCAGCTGTGAAGAAATGTCCTGTTCACTGAAGAAAGATGATTCTCTGCCGGCGCAATGTCAGAGCTTTGCTATGTATGGCCGTCAATTAGCCCGGACCGCATTTCAATTGAGTATTTCTGGGATTACATCTAGAGGGCGCTGACCGTTGTCCAACAAAGACCAACCACAGCACCCCAGGTGCAGCAAGCCATCACTCAAATTTGGGGTACTATGAATATTATGGCTGCAGACAACAGGCGTGTATGATCGACGCCAACCAGATGATAAACTATTTGTTTTAGTAAGGTTTTATGGCGCTCGCAACTGCATTCAGGTCATATGAGCGCCAAAGGATAGATGTCAACAGAGAAGCCTAAACGGGGAATCAGACTTACTCTGCTCACTTCTTTAGCCTCAACAAGTCAAGGCCTGGTATCAAGGCAACCTCGAAATGAAAGTTCACATGAGAGTGACACACATACAAAAGAATGAGAGGGAAAATGACGATAGTAAGGATGAGGAAAGAAAAAGCAACAGTTACCCCTATGTTGTTCCTTCACAGTATGAGCATGACATTGATAAATCAGCCCATTTACAATTCTACTGTGCATAAGAACATGTTACTATCACCCCTTTGGGAATGGTCTAAAGCCACTTCAGTCAGTTGCTCTGCCCTGGGGGGAGGGGGGGTACTATGAATATGGCTACAGTCAGTAGGCTTGTACGGTCGGCGCCAACCTGATGCTACACTGTTGTGACTGCATGGTGGTTACTCTCGTTATTTGGGTAATCATGAACGACACTGACATCGGGCGGGGGGGGAGGGCATGCATGTACACGTGTACGTGTGAGTGAGTGTATAAGCTCGTGCGTTCATAATTTTTGTATATTTTAGTATTAATGATGAGATACGCTTTTATCTCCCTATCTCTTTAGTAGTAAAATATTTGCTTTAGCAAAGCCAATCTGGATGTAATGAAAGAATCGCCCCTCCCCCAACCCGCCCCCCTGAGTTGTGCAACCCGTCAGAGGTGCTGTCACACTATGATATCCGTAAGCTCGCTCAGGGTATATCACATCATGTCAGAGAAGAGGACAGAAAGGTTAGAATGTCTTGCACTGAATCAAATTTCTTTAATAAAAGAAACGACATTTCTTGTGGTGACAAGACAAACATGTGACATGTCACAAACAGAAACATAATATATTATTTTTACAAGCTAGTTTTTGTCTTCTTCTTCTTCTTCTTCTTCTTCTTCTTCTTCTTCTTCTTCTTCTTCTTCTTCTTCTTCTTCTTCTTCTTCTTCTTCTTCTTCTTCTTCTTCTTC
>NW_004797611.1:293513-296013 GCF_000002075.1 Aplysia californica
AGGAGAGAGAGAGAGAGAGAGAGAGAGAGAGAGAGAGAGAGAGAAGGAGAGAGAGTAACTTTTTTTTTTACAAATTGAACGTGCATTGTGTATCTTTTCTTGCTTTTTTCCAACATTCAAATTTTGTATTTCAATAGAATAGAGCATTTTTCCAGCACATGCAAACGACACCACATATGTAAAAAAAACTGCACTTTAAAAAAATTATTAAACTTTATACATCTTAACACTTGGTAGACGATATATGATATATAGCTTGTCTAATGGGTGGTTTGCGGGTGCTGTGGTGCTTTTTTCTCTTTATTTACTGTCAAACTTGTATCGTCCCTTTCTTTCCTCTTTCTATGTTGTCACCACACTATTATAAAGGAATCAACCGAAGACACGATGTGGGGCACAAGGCGTAAGGATGGAAAACAGCCTACAATGTGGACCGACGACTTCAAGACATGGACTGGTTTAAATATGACAGAGGTGCATGACGGCAAATGGCGACCGAAAGCAATCGCGGATTATTACACATCAACCTTAGAGCAAGAGATGTCACCTCCAGGTACCCGAGTCACAGTACTAGCAGAATCCCAGTTCCACACACTAGTGGTTAGGCTACCGGACTTGTAATCGTGAGGTTGCGGTTTCGGGGGTTCGAGCCGCGGGTCCGACGTAGTGTCCTTGGGAAAGGCATTTTACACGAATTTTCCTCACTTCACCCAGATGGAAATGGGTATCCAGCCATAGAGAGTGAAAGATCTTGTCAGTGTGTTAGTGTTTTAGCGCCAATGGATGGCCGCTTGCACTGTATGCTACCCAAGAAGCTGTGGTTGTTTCAAAGTACTCTCAGGTCTGAGGGTAATAGTATAGATTGTGAAGCGCATAGAGCTTGCTGTTGAGCAGGGATTTGCGTTATACTCGTACATGATAGTTATTATTATTAGCTTTGAGCAGATTTCAGACTTGTTTTTTGTTTGTTTTTGTAAAGTGTTTTACGGTGCTCACAACTGCATAAGGTCATATGAGCGCGCGGGACACACCTATAATTTTCAGTTGGTAGGAAATTTTGAATTTTGGCCGGCGGGCGACCGAAACCTACTCTTATCGATTTTAGACCACCAAGGGATCTTTAACGTGCGCAACTTGCACACGGGCCCTCCGAGATTTTTCGCCCTTGTCCGAGAAGGAAAGGTGTTGAGATGAGGGGTGTGGCTGAAAGACAGCAGTAAGAAGAAGCCAATGAGTAGCAGTAGAAAGGCTGCAGAAAGAATCAGGAGCCCAGAGGAAGGGGCAAAGGAGGTGAGGTGGTGGGGGCAGAAAGAGGAGACGAAAGCAGACAACAAAACATTGCTAGAGAGCAGGAAATGAGGTGAAAGGAGACAAATTTAGAGAAGAAATTTTTTGTCGCTACCCGGATTCTAACCCGGGACCTTTGAATAAGAGGCCAACACCTTAACCCGTAGGCCACGAGAGCCCCCGATTTCAGTCTGTAAAACAATATTTTTCTATTGATTGTATTAATGTTATTATACAATAATCCATCTTTCTTTATGACCAATTTTTTCCAATTAGCCTAATGTGTCTCAATCGTCTCTTTTCCCTCTGCTTCATTGTTCCCTCTCAAAATCAAGACAAAAACAGCGTTTCCACCATCAGAGACTCGAACTCCAGTCTTCTGCTTGACAGGTGGGGATACTTGCTGCTATCACAACCGATAACATACTCCTTTTGTCTATACACGTTATTTGTGAAAGTCCTTCACTTTCGCAGCCTAAAACTTCGGAACCACTTAACCTTCGAATTTGACCAAATTAATGGTGGTTCAGAATCATTAAAAGGGTGCACAGTTCAATGAGGAGCCTGAAGTCACTGTGGTTTAATTTTCAGTTGTTCATTAGTTTTGTTTAGATCTAGATCTAGATCTAATCTTGTGAAAGTCCATCTTCTAAGACGCGATTGTAAACAAGTGAGGTTTCCGTTCAATAGTCGTGCGCACTGTTTCCACATCTTTGAAATTCTCGAGTGTTCAACCAAGAAAGCGGAATAGAGAATCAATCTATACATCACTATGTCTAAATCTTCTAATTTTTTGTATCTCTCAGGATTTATTGCTCCATTCCCGTAGAGTGTAAATATAGTAGGCCAATTACTTTCAGTTGATATTAATGCACCGATCGTTCATTTCATAGAAAGGGGGGCCTGCTAGTTGTTAATATATATAGATATTACATATGTGACAAAAGAGTTTTAACGCGAATCTCAATTTGAACACGCAAAACTTATGTTCAGCAATCGTGAAGCGAGGTATGGAGAAGGAATTGTTCCGTTCATCAGCGTGTCATCTCAGGCAAAAGGATCATAGACCTGAGTTTTTACGTGAAACGTGTGGTGTAAAAGGCACAAAATAACTAAACTTTAAAAACCCTTTTACTCTAAGCTACACGACCCCTGATGGTCTAAATTGTACTTTGTTTTATTTTTAGCAAAATGAGAAATCTTACTTACCATA
>NW_004797611.1:297240-298750 GCF_000002075.1 Aplysia californica
GTGTGTGTATTGATTTGATTTGCTTTTTGGGGAGGGGGAGGGGGGAGGGGGAATAAAAGCCATATTTTAGATGTTAAACTGTAGTAGAACATTGATGGAAAGCATCAATAAAAGTAAATTATGTTCTGGCGAAATAACTAGAAAATGTAATTTAATCATGTTACAACAGACGTAGATTACATTTTTTGAAGTAAGGGAAAAGAGAACAAAACTTTGATCACATCGTCCCAGTGGAGAAAAGTTCAGTATGAGGACATACATAACTTGTTTACAGGTGATATTGTTTTCTAGCCACTACACACTCCGTAATACATTACAACACTATCAATTGTGAGACAGCTTGGAGGAATTAGGCTCTCGTCAATTTTTGGGCCTGTCGAGTTATTGGTATCATGTTAAAGCTTGTTTAATTGTCTTTATTTGTATGAAAAAAATATCCTTTTATCTAGAATGCAAGTCGAGATATTTGTGAATGAAGGAGGTGGTGGTCACTATTTTCAGAGGTAAAATTAGCCAAAGATTAACTATTTCCTTAGCTTAAGAGCCCTTGGTAACTGAAAATTTACATTTTCTGTGCATTTAATCAACGTTTTTCAGAAAAATTCACACAGAAATGAGTTATTATTGGGCATGAAAGGTGTTGAGCGAAGAAACAAAAATTTGATAAAAATTCACAAACCTGTGGAAAAAAGCAGGTTTCTTCATTTTGATTATTTTGCTTGATTCCACTACCCTGCCTCACAATTAACTTGTATCTCGCGAACGTATAATTTTAAAGACCGAAGTATAAAAAAATCTAAAAGAATGAATACGATTGAATGTCTATTTTCTCGATGGGGAGTTGGGTTACAGAAGCAAGTACAAAGCACACTTAATATAACTCAGACAAATCTGTCATTTGTTTTCCTAATCGCGACATAATTCTTATTGAACGCATGTTTTGAGATCCTTTAGTGCTGAAAAATGTCACTATAGAATTAATTTCTTGTAACATGTTTTGCCTCTAAAAAGTGTCATTGGTGAGCTGTGACGTAGACCATATACGTATGCAAAATGTTAGTGAGAAGCGGGAAGTGCTGTGAACAATCCCATTTTCCGCGTGACGGAAATTTATATATACATGCACTATTTCATATAAATATATGACGAAATGTTTTTTTAAAATCCAGCCTCAATTGTTGTGGGAAAATATTATCAAGTTATGACCAACTGATACAAACTTCTGTACAAAGAATGTGTGAAAGAGATATTTGAGAATAAGTTGCTCCATGAATCTTTGACCACACTATACGGCACAATCTGCTTCTTTTGGAGATGGCGTGGTCTATTTAGTATGGGATACATCTCAGCAGACGGTGGAGATACTGGGAGTGGGAGAAAATCTGCCCCATCGAAAGTTCTCCATTTTGCATCTAAGACGAAAATCCTAACTATCATATTACATACATCTGTTCTCTCTCTCTCTCTCTCTCTCTCTCTCTCTCTCTCTCTCTCTCTCTCTCTCTCTCCC
>NW_004797611.1:301347-302825 GCF_000002075.1 Aplysia californica
CCCCCCCCCCCCTTTCCCAACCAACCCTTTTTGGTCATGAGATATATGACGACATTATCGCCCTACATAATGGTAATTCTCAACAAACGCATCAATTTCTTTCGGACATCAACAGCGTCCATAACACCATCAATTTCACACACTCCAACCCCGGAAAGTCTACAGCTTTCCTCGATCTCTCCATCCACCTTCTCAATAACAACATTGAGACAGACCTCCACCTCAAACCAACCGACTCTAAGCGCTACCTCCCCCCCTTCTTCCAACCACCCCAAACATATTTTCCGTTCGGTTGTTTACAGTGGTGCGCTCCGACTCCGACGCATTTGTTCCAAGGATGAATGGTTTAATGCTAGAATTACAGATTTCAGAGAAAACCTTCTGTGCAGTGGATACCAAAACAGTTTTATAACCCCCATCATAAACAAAGTGTACAAACTCAGGCACAAGGATCTACTTAGCTACAAACTCCACAAAACTCATCAGAAAAGGCTATTCTTTGTCACCACTCACCACCAAAAGCTGCCCAAAGTCCACAACATCCACAACTAGCACAAAGACATTTTAGAAAAATCTGACAAGATGATGAAGTGCTTCCCTCAGCCCCCTTTAATCGCTCTCCGACAACCCTCCAACCTCGGCAACCTTCCCATCCGTACAAAAGACACAACACATCTCCCTTCACCTCAAACAAACCTCTCACAAATCCCCCAGAACCACCCCTGCAAGAAACTTAGGTGCAAAACATGCCCTTACATGACAGAAACCAACCTTGTAGAGGGACCTCTTTTCAAAAAAGTTCTTACAGATAACATCAACTGCAAAACTAAAATTGTAATCTACTTAATAACATGCAAAATATGCTCTGCCCAATATGTAGGACAAACTACCACCACTCTTAGGGCCAGATTTAACAATCACAGGTACTCAGTACAAAACCACTCATGCACCCCAGTCGGCCAACATTTCAATAGCCCTAGTCACAACGGAACCACTGACATGCAGCGTCAGGGTATAGAGATCATTTTAAAAAACCTACAAAAGAAAATCTCAACCTTAGAGAATCTAGGTGGATGTGGAACCTGGGCTCACATCAAACGCTCTCTGGCCTCAATATTGATGAGCCCCATTTCAGAGAACTAAAATTTACAACGTAACCACCCAAGCCGCTGCCCAACTTTTCCCCCATTTATACCTACTCACCCCTCCCTCCTTTTCTCCCCCACCATGCACCTCTACTCTTTATCTGACCACACCTTTTAAAATCATGGCACTACGGTTTCACCCTACCCCCCCCCCAACCCCTGCATCTCCTTACAGCCTATCTCCCCACCCTCCGTCCTCTTTCCCGACACAGGACATTTCCCCTACTTGAAGTTGAAGACCACCCCCTGTCACTCCCTCGTGCAGATGAAGTGCCTGATCGCCAGGATATTTTCTTTCAACCCTTACCCTGCGATCTTTGCCTAAAGAGATCC
>NW_004797611.1:303613-305121 GCF_000002075.1 Aplysia californica
ACACACACACACACACACGCACACACACACCCTTCTTCTGTCTCCTCCTTTTGCCTCCAATTGGGATGCCTCTACACATTTCCTCTTTCATCACATGTTCACACAATTAACTTCCTGTCAACCTCTCGTAGAGATACAATTGATATCCTTGATATTTCTTTATAATTAGCCCCTTGGCCTGGCACCCACTTAGTCACTTCCGTTTAGCCTGTAACCACACGTAACCCTAAGACCCCCTTTGTTAGGCCCCTATCCGTGCTAGTATACAGCGCTCATTTAGTTTTTCTCTCAGTTGCTCCTGAGGAAGACCACGAGACGAAACGTTGAGCTATTAATCAAATTTAAACATTTTATATCGTGAATTTTGCTGCTGCTGTCTGTAAGGTCCTGGTGTAAGAATTGAAGCCATCATAATTATTGTAGGCCTCTAAGGCTGGCTGATGTAGCCCCATTCTGACAACTTGTCAAAACCATTTGATTTGTTGTCGCTCAATGTATTTTGAGCTTGATTCAACGCCCCCTTCTTGTCTGAAGCTTTTGTCTGTCTCTTCTCGAGATGTTTAAAGTCTTTCTGGGATATTTCGCATGCTATTGCCTGTTATTTCGGAGGTGTTGCCCAACTGAAAATTAATTACTTCAACGTGTGAATCCAGATTGCCAATAAGGTCAAAAAAGTTAAAGTAGACGTCGACTAGGGTTGAAGAAGATACTAGGGGCCTAGATACTGTAGGTGAAAAAGGTGAAAAACAAAAGATTATTTTCGTTTGTACATGGCTCTCATGAGGAGGAAATACATTTTGAGGGGGGAGGGGTAGGTAGAAGCGCATTTTCTAAGCGACGGGAGTGGGAGTGAAGGGGGTGGGGTGTGTATAAGGGAAGAAATGTGGGGTGGGGAGGGGGGCAAGTTAAATGAATGAGTGGGGGAGGGGGGAGGGAATGACAGGAAGAGCTTAATTATAGGAAACCGTAATAACCTAAGATTAGGCTCCGGGATATCCAAATGAGTATGGGGTTAGTGAGAATCGAAATTTCTCACCCATGTGGTGGAAATGTTCATCTGTAGGGTTTTAACGCCAGACATCAATGCTCTGAAACCGATTGGCATTGGTTCTTCAGTTGCCAAAGCAATGCTGCTCAAATATTGATTGCTAGTATGTAAAATTTCTTAACAGTATTTTAATCTAAGGTCTTTGCATCAAGTTCCCAGTTTTTCGGTGTTCGTATTTTCATTATCCCCCTCCTACTCATCCTCTTTCTTCTCATCCTCCTCACCCTCTTCTTCATTATCATCACCATCAAAATCTCCATCATCGTCATTGTTGCTGTCGTCGTCATCGTCGCCTTCATCGCCCAAATGATCCTTTGAGGGGATTTCTGAATAGCATACGAATAATACGCAGACTCAAATCGCTGGGACACATTTACAGCATGGGAGACGAGTAGATACCAAATATAATGATGATGATGATGATGATGATGATGATGATGATGATGATGATGATGATGAT
>NW_004797611.1:307389-313071 GCF_000002075.1 Aplysia californica
ACACACACACACACACACACACACACACACACACATATACACACACACACACACACACACACACACCTTTCAGACTGATACTTGTCCGTCCCATCCCTTGCGTCATCAGGGTTTAGCTCTGATAAGCTCATCGATTACAGTGTTCTAAAGAAGGACATCGACCCGACGCTGTTTTGTGTCAGAGACATCGCCCCCTCAGAGCTCAGACCTTTTGTACGACGCGTCATCTTCGTCCATTTCCTGTTGTGCCATTATGTAAAGCGCTCTTACTTCAACAGGCGTTTGCGTTGAAAATTAATTATTAAATGTACACAGGCAGACGTATGTACATGTACAAAAATTTCTTACAAATTCATAATAATATGAATAACTGATTCGTATAAATGTATGAAGAAAAGATATGGCAAGGGAAAAAGAAAAGGAAAAAAGAAATAATACACAAATGCATGCAATAGATGAGAAACTGTATATCTTAAACTAGTTTTTACAATCTAATAGTTAATAATACACTAAACCAAAACATGAGCAATCCAACGAAGACACATAGTTAATAAATTAATACGTCCATAAATGAATGTTGGGGGAAAAAACACGCCAAACAAAGACGGAAGCCAACACCTGCCGATGAATTAAATTTAAACAATATATAACTACATTAATAAGTTTACTGTTTCACTCATCGCTGAGTATTGGAGAGTTCACATGACCTCACACTAAATCAACCATTTGCTCAACAAATCAATGAATTATTCACTAAAAATAAATAAATGCAACTTCCTGGTGTAGAATAGCGACACGAAGTCATCAACTCCATAAACACTGAGTAAAATGCAGCTCGAAAAATACTAGTTCTATAGTTCACTTAAAAAAAAATAATTCCATTTTTTTCAAATTCTTCATTCACAAGCATAGTGTGCTGTGCGCGCGTCGTACTTGTTTTGCCTGGCTGTGCTGTGCTGTTCTTTCCTTTCCCTGTGTTTGTTGTTATCTTTTGGGTCGTTCTTTCTTTTATTGTTGATTATTAATTGATAAATTATAAAATTTTAATGATTAAGGAATTCACCTTTTGACTGCTTTCTTTACTTTTTAAGGTGGTTGAGATGGGGTGGGTGCAATAAATTACGGTGTACGTAGCTAGAATGTGTCTTGCTGGCCCACACTGCGAGTGACTGCGATTCAAATTTCAAGTTATGCATTTCTAAAGTCAACAACATAAGTTGACGTGTTTGAACTTTAATTAATTGCTTTTCGCGTTTGTTTTGAGAAATCAACAGTGCTGCCTCTAAAATGCACTTTTGTTTTAGAAAGGTGTGTGAAACCTTTCCAGAAAGCAATATTTTTGTCCCTCTTTTGCTTTACAACAGGACAATACGAGGTTCCCAAATAGCGTCACTGTATTATGATTTTTTGAGGGTCATGACCAACGAGCGTTGGAATATTTTTTTTACTTCGTACATTGACGATGGAGTGAGAATGCTATTATAAGTTCAAGGCTAAGGAAATATACTCTATAAAGATACGGATCTTAGGAATCAAAGAGACTCTCCAGACGCAAAACATGACTATCCGAAAAGCAACACACCTGGCCTAAGGTCCGATGACCTTGCGGTACAAGGTGATAGAAAAAGAAAAGAATAGTTAAACACCTCCTTAGTTTAGTTTTGGTAAGAGTTTTACAGCGCTTGCTACTGCGTAAGGTCATAAGAGAGCGAAGCACAAGTTGGTTGCATTCACAACAGTTCACTGCACGGCTCGGCTCGGGTCTGCGATCAGATTTTAAAATGTTCAAAACTTGAAGTAAAATAACAATCTAAAAATGATAACACATTTAAAATCAAAATAAGTGTATTCACAATTTCCCATACAAGCCATCAAGGATTCTGTTGAGATCAACGACGGAAAACAGATCTTGCAATTTTTTGCGTTTAAAATATTTCCTTCGGGTCTCTCCGAAGTCACCACATTCTATTAAAATGTGTCTTATAGTAAAATCAGTGTCGCATCCAACACAGAACAGCTTCTCATCTCACTGAATGAGGTATTTACGAGGGGCATTCCAAAAGTTTTTTAACTTGACTATGAAGGAATAAAGGTAGAAAGCTGAATTTTGGTACTAGCCTTTATCTTTCTCTATGTAGTCACGCCCACAGCTATGCATTTAGGCCATCGGTGTTTGACCTTGAAAAGACATTGAGAATAGAAGACCCTCTCTTTGTCAGAAAACCAGCCCTTTGCCGTTTCTTTGACCTCATCATAAGTTTCAAAATGCCTTTCTTTTCAATCCTTTTCCAGAAAAAAGTCGGACGGCGCTAAATCTGGAGAATAGAGTGGATGTGGCAAAATTTCAAGGCCACTTTCTCTCGTAGTTTCTGCAGCCTTTCTTGAAGTATGTGCTGGCGCGTTGTCGTGAAGCAGCAAAATGCCTCTTCGGATCTTTCCTCTTCGTTTTTCTTATATAACCTCTCGTAATTTTTTTAGCTGGTTAGACTAATGAATGGTCTCCTATGATCGTATGTCAATTTTCAAGATAGTCTGTCATAATCACTCCTTCTTGGTCCCCAAAAAGTGATAGCATCACTTTTCTACTTGATGGCTGCACCTTTGCCTTCTTTGGTGTTGGAGACGAGGGCGATTTCCACTGCATTTATGCAGATTTTGACTCAGGATCGTAGTGGTGGACCCATGTCTCATCCACGGTTACAAGTCTTTCAAAAAACTTACTTTCAACCTTTTCATACAGACTACGCAATTCTTGACAACAATCCCCACGTTGCACTTTTTGAGGAGGCGTCAACAAACGTGGGACCCATCTCGCACAAACCTTGATCATATTCAAATGTTCATGTAAGATTCGTTCAATTGATCCAGTTCTAAGCCTAATTTCTTTTCTCAAATGTTCGACTGTCACCCACCTATCAGACAACACAAATTTCTTGTTTTTCAGCACATTTTCTTCTGTTGTTGCCGCCACTGGGCGACCATATTGTTGGTCATCTTCAATGTCAATTAAAAATTTTTTACACCTAAATTTTATCACAGCAAAGGATGGGCTATCATTTACATATACAGCATGCACCTCCGTAAAAAAAATCCCATAGTTGCTTGCCTTGCAAGAACAAAAACTTCATTACTGCCCTGTACGTGCTCAATTTTCTCCATCTTTAATTTCTTACTGGAGAACAACTTACCCCTGTTCACTTACAATGTGCTGGTGTTTACATGCATTTTAGAAAGATAATTGTTGGCTTTCACCCCAATTTTCAGCTTTTTACCTTTGTTCCTTCATGGTCAGGTAAAAAAAACCTTTTGGTATGCCCCTCGCATGCGTCAGGGACGTGTATCCGATGCGTAATCAGATAAAAATGATTTCGTCTCTTCTGGAGAGGCCTGAAAGTTTTCGTGGACCTAGTTTGGCCTAATGTTGTGTCGTTTGTTGTTGGTTTGATTCTTCCAATGAGTCTCCCACAGACTGGAGGTGTAGTATTTTACTTTAACACCTTCGAAACAAAAAATAGAACTATGCTTAAACCTCGAACGCCGTGAAGTGTAAATATCAGTGCATCAAAGCAATTCCAACCAAATCGGGCTGAGTGGAAACAAATACCAAAAAATGTTTTCAATAAAACTCTACGAGCTTAAAGTGCATTCAAAAATTTACACAAGATCGGTGTTCTCAACAAAAATTCCAATGATTTTGTAAGCGCTTTAAATCATTTCGTGTATAATTGTGAAAACATTGAAATTACTCCTCCAGAACACTGACACTGGGCTATTAAAGTTCTGACTTATGAGGATGAACTGTTTTGTTTGTTTTTTGTGTATATGAATTGTTTTGAGTTGCTTTTTTCTTGTGTGACTGAGGATTTACTCTCAGTAATCATGTCATCGATGTAAGGTGCTCCTTGTGTGGGATAAAGCGCCGTATAAATGCTATCTATTTTTATTATCATTCTTACTTTGGGTAGATTTCTACGTGTATATCAAATGCCATGATTCACAAGAGAAACATAATATCCCGGAAGCAAAGATAGTAAGCAAGAGAGTAAGGTACCGTGAGACGTAACATAAGATGGTAACAAGGCTTAGAAATCTGGTTTGGAACGAAAACAACTACAGCAGGCAGAACGGCAATGGACAGGGTGTTTACTCCAGAAAGGTCTCGCAACTGCATAAGGTCGTATGAGCGCGCGGGACACCTTAAACATTTTCAGTTGGGTGGAAATTTGGAATTTTGCCCGGGTCGCGGCCGAAGCCTACTCTTATCGATTTTAGACCACCAATGGATCTTTAACGTGGGCAACTTGCACCCGGGACCTCCGAGATTTTTCGCCCTTGACCGAGAAGGCTAGGTGTAGATCTTTCATACCAGAAGATCAGTGGTGTGGCTGAAAGATAACAGTAAATAAGAGCCAAGGAGAACCAGTAGAAAGGCTGCACAAAGCGTTCGGAGCCCAGAAGAAGAGGCAAAGGAGGTGAGGAGGTGGGGGCAGAAAGTGGGGACGAAAGCAGACGACAGAACATTGAAAGAGAGCAGGAAAGGAGGTGAAAGGAGACAATTTTAGAGAAGAAATATTTTCCATCGCTACCCGGATTCGAGCCCGAGGCCTTTGAATGAGAGGCGAGCCCCTTAACCTCTAGCCCATTAGAGCCCCCTCGGAAAGGTTTGAGAAGCAACATTATATAGCAACTTGAAAGGCTAACCAGAAGAAGATCTGAAATCAGCTCGTTGTCACGACAGTTAGTAGTTTTCTAGTTACGTGATCCCCCGAGTCCTTTGAGAGGCCACCTTACAAGTCTGGCTGAGGTAACTAACTGCCAGGATTGGCTCATTGATCGATCAGAACTCTGTGACCGAGACAGAGCCCCTTGTAAGCTATTGGACAAATTAGTTTCTAATCTTGTCAGAACAATGAGTTATCCTGTCACAAAAAGGTTAAATTGTGTTGTTTAAGGAAAGTTAAGTTGAAATCTGGTTATTATCTGATCCTGTACGTGTTTATTTATTTGTTTATGTGCCTGTTTGTGTGTTCCTATTTATAAAATATATTGTTGTATTATAACTCCTTAAGAATTGTAATGGCTAAGCATAGTTTCAATAAAAATGAGCCCAATCCTGAACAATAAAAACATCTCAATGACTACTTACATGAAAGTTCTAAACAGCTAGGTATGGTGAACACTTTTATACAGCTGTGAATGCTGGACAATCACTAAAAGCGGTGAAATTAAAATAGAAGCAAAAGAAAAGTGGTGTCTTAGGAGACTGCTGAGAATATCTTGGAAGAAAAAGAAATCAAATGAGGTAGTACTTGATAAAGCCCACGGGGGACGCTCGCTGATAAAAGCAATCAGGTAAAGACAAATACAATTTTTGGGATACCTGAATTGACATAAAGGTCTCGAACACCTAGAACTCACTGGCAAAATTGAAGGCAAACAAGCCAGAGCAGCATACTTAGGGAATCTAAGCAGATGGGTAACGGGGAAAGATCAGAGTAACTTTTTTTTAAAGAGCATCCGAGCATAAGAATGAATGGAGAACCATGATCGTCGATGTCTGTCGCAGATATGGCACTTGACAATGATGATGATGATGATGATGATGATGATGATGATGATGATGATGATGATGATGATGATGATGATGATGATGATGATGATGATGATTTTCTTTTGTTTCCT
>NW_004797611.1:314169-315810 GCF_000002075.1 Aplysia californica
GAGAGAGAAAGAAGTAGAACCTACCAGAGGCGCCCTCCAACCACCCGCCCAAATCAAAGACTCCCCTTTCATGTGGGAAGTACAGCAAAAACGCCAGACAGAAAGAGAGAGAGACAGAGAGAGAGACAGACACACAGACACACAGACACAGAGACAGAGACAGAGACAGAAACAAGGACAGAGAGAATTGGAGAGAGAGAGAGGGGGGGGGAGAGAAAGAAAGGGAGAGGGGAGGGAATAAATGTTTGTGTGTGTTTGGGGGATATCTGGGGAACACGATGAGAGCGAGAGTGTGGCAGAGGGAGCTTAAACGCTAAAGAGATAGAGGGTGGAAAAAACCCGCTCATTCGGGTATGAGTTTCATCCCAGTCAAATTTCCAACAAAATCTCGCATAAACGAATAAATCAACCTGGGTCACATATAGCAAATACTTTTGCAGACAACTAATTATAATGTTGATCTTAACTTCCTTTAGATTAGATGATAGCAATAGACATGGATATTATTCATTTTAAGCCATCAAATCTTCCTGCATATAACAATGTTTAACAGACCTAATTGAACAAAGGAGCAAAAACTCCTTTAAAAACAGACGCTTGCCACGAATGGCAAGCAAGCATTTTCTCGCATTTTTGCTGTTCCACTTTTTTGGTGCTTGACTTCTCTGAGTGAACAAGGATGTGATTGCTGTGTCATAGAATGGATGTTTTACGTTTTTATTGTTGCATACGTGTAGCTTGCTTTGTTGACGCAAACATTGGCTTACTTTAATTCTTATATTATTGTCTGTCTTCCTATTCCACGAGGTGTGGAAGGGAAATGCATTTTGTTTTGGCCGAACATGGGCAGGTGTGTTGCTGTTTGGATCGAAGAGCCGTTTCTTGGCTACGGCGGAGCAAAAAGAAGTATAGTACGATAAAGATAGATGAAGATTGATGCAAGAACGACAAAGAAAGACTTAACGGAAAGAGAAACTCAAGAAGGGATAACAAAAAGCGGATGACGACAGATGATTTATTTGTCCCAGTCTTCATTCATCATTCCAAGAGACAAATAGATTCAATTTTAATCAAAAGCAGGAATGAGGGATGCCTTTCAAAAGTAAAATATTATTTAAAAAGCCACCTCCACGCGTTATGAGATATTACATTGACGTTTTCAGCCCGAGTCTGGAAGTAATTAAAGAGACACGAGTCGTCTGATGTACAAGATTTGATTTCGCACATTCTACATTAAACATTTGACGTTATCCACAACTAGCTCTTTGCCTTTAACACAACTAACTTATTTTGTTTTGTCCTTTCATATTTAGCTTCCTCTTTTTAATCAAACATTCTGCCCAACTAATTCTTTTCAACACGACAAGATATTTTCTTTTTTTACGGGGGGTGTTGTTTTTGTTCTTAATTGAGCTGGTCGGGTGGGTGAGAGGAGTGGGGTGGGGGTGGAGTGGAGGGTGACACTCCTACATGAGTAAGCAATTTATAATAAACTTCCTCTTCCTTGGTACATGTCGCGTTCTGTCCACCTCCTCACTCTCTCGCCCTCTTTTTCTCCTCCTTCTCTTTCTTCTTCTTCTTCTTCTTTTTCTTCTTCTTCTTCTTCTTCTTCTTCTTCTTCTTCTTCTTCTTCTTCTTCTT
>NW_004797611.1:317697-323933 GCF_000002075.1 Aplysia californica
TGTTGGGGGGGTGGGGAGGGGGGGGTTGTTCTGTGGAGTTTATTTTTCTCTTTTGTCTGCTGGACATAATATCCCCCTCTGTGCCGGTTGGACCTGACAGGCCTACAGGGTCGAAGCAGTTTGCTTCGAAAATAATCTAACTTGTGCCGTAGAATATCTGCAAAAATATCATTATCTCTTCCTAGCCCATATAACAAGAGAGGTTTGGAAAAGCAAAGGCTAAGTCCTGTATACCCCAATAGTGGGGGATCTGTCTACCAAGTGACCTATTTGTCTTAACTAGGGTGTACAATCCGTCATTAATCGTGTTGCACTCTATGCCTCTTTTCCACAATCTTCGTTCCCTTCATCAAAAGTAATATCCGTCCAGCAACAAAAAAATTGCTTAACAAAAACAAATTGAAGCAAAAATTTAATATTTTCAATTTTCCGCTTAATGGGAATAAATATTCTTTCATTATTATTAGGTTTTTCTCAATCTATATTCCTGTGGTTGCTAAGTCGACATTAATCAAACGAGACCACTCGTCAACAAAAATATTTGTCGAAGATTGCTCAGAGTTGAGTGACATTGATTCAGCATGTCTGAAATGGAAACAAATCAACCAGTACAACAAATGATTTCAATTAGAACCAGCTCCAACAAAAGCTAATTAAAATCGTGTTGATTGAAATACACTGAATTAAAAGCTGCGACTGAAGTCCTTTTCAAATTGTGCGGTAGATTATAATTGAGGTCCCAGGTGCTTGAGTGAGCGAAGGGGATTGAAACAAGATTGTTTACCAAGCTCTTTATCGTTCCACTTCTTCACTTTTCGATAAAAACACATTTTTTTCATTATCGGCTGGGCCTCTCCTTTCCTTCTTGACCTTATTGTCTTCCTCATCGTCGCCAGTGAAGAACTACCTTTTAAAAGACATAGTCGTCGGTCGCTACTGTTTTCTCTCCACTCAAGACTACACTTAACTCGTTGCGTTCTTATAATAGTTGAAGGAGAGCTCATATACTCCCAATCCAACCCCAAATCATAGAATTCCCACTATCCTCAGATAACCCTTTTCTATCTATCTACCTATCTATCTAACTACTTCTTTTTACTTTCCACTCTGCAAAGCCGTCCTTTGTGTCGAGAAAGGCTTGATATTAAGTTAGCTTTTGAACAATAATAATATGTTTTCATTGAAGAGTTATCTTTTTAAAATTTGTTTCTAAAGATTCAGTCGCTTATTGTTAGTCAAAGGTATGTGTGGATCCCTCGGGAACAAAAAATTACTCTTCCCCACAGGTATCAAGATCCAGGCCTATCTTTCCATCAACCCTAAATGGCGTAAACTCTAGATGGTAAAATCTGACTGTTTATTAAGTATCCCTGTCTGAGCGGCGTCAGTAGCCTTGTGGTTAGGCTACCTGACTCGTAATCGTGAGACTGCGGGTTCGGGGGTTCGAGTCCCAGCTCAGTCCGACATCGTGTTGTTTGAAAAGGCAATTTATAGGAATTTTCCACCTTGCTCAGCCCTTTTGGAGAAGGACATTTAACTCGGAGGTCCCGCCGCTTAAATAACCAATAATAGGGGCGTTAAACCTATTCAATTTCACCACTTAATATCCCAGTCTGTTCACTTGGATGTTGTATCCCACTAAACCCGGGCTCGCCGCAACAGTCAGGGTTGAGGCAAAATGCGCCCCTATATAAATAGTTTTGATGGTGGTGTAAAACAATAACTATTACAATGATACGTTACCGCTGTTACCGACAAAAGAAAGATGTCTTCTCGCCTTCTGATAAATAATCGGTCCGGAATTTAGCACAGACGTGGGACTATTAGAAAGGTTGTATGACGTGTTACATTTGAATAACATCTAGTTTTAGTTTTAGCAAGGTTTTTCGGCACTCGCAACTGCATAAGGTCATATGAGCGCCAAGGGGGGATGTCAACAAAGAAGTCCAACCAGAGAATCAGGCTTACTCTGCTCACCTCTCTAGCCACAACTGAGCAAAGTTTACTTCGATTATCAAGGCGCCCTGGAAATAGCAGTTCACAAGAGAGTGACAAACATACAAAATGACGATAGTAATGACGAGGAAAGAAAAAGCAGCAGTTCCCCCTATGTTGTTCCGGCACAGTATGAGCAGGACATTGATAAACCAGCCCATTTACAATTCTACTGAGCATAAGAACATGTTGATATCCTCCCCCTCCCCCCTTGGGAATGGCCTAAAGACACTTCAGTCAGTAGCACTGCCTTGGAGCGGGGAGGGGGGATGACATCAAGATGCTAGCACGGGGTAGAGAAAGGTGGAAAGTGTTTGTTCGAGGCCCATACACTGGTCCAGGATGAGAAAGACAATTATGATGATGTGTTACATTACTCAGATTTGTTTTGGAAAAAGAGCAACCGGCCCAAAAGTCCCAGAAACAAAATTGATATGATAAGATAAAATAAGATGAAATAACAATTTATTGATCTGCACAAAAAGAAATTTCCTGCAGCAAGGTAACCCATTCAGCTCTCTCCTCTCTGACTCTCTCTCTCTCTCTCTCTCACACACACACACACACACACACACACACACACACACACACACACACACACATAGATACGCAATCACACACACTTACACACACAGACGTTCCCAATGAACACTAAATACGACAGGTTTAAAACAAAACAAGCAGACGGAGCTTCAGGGTAGTGCTCACTGGGGCTGGCTCTTGTCCCATTCAGAGTCATGAACTGCTCATTATTTATTCATCAGTCCTCGTCTCTTTACAGGAGGCCCCAAGCATTGAAGACGAACGGGGAACGAATCGGCTTGTTGAAGCAAACAATCATTCTTCTTGACACGCTTCAAGGTTCTTCGACGTGCACGCAAATGACGCAAGTTCGATTCCTACGTGGGAGAGATGCTGTATCAAGTGTCTCGGTCGATATGGCTGTGGCAGGCATAGTAGAAGTAGCCCACCTCCCAAATAATTAAAGTTGTGTTGATTGGGGGAGGGGAGGGGGCTTTAAAAATACTAACAATATATAAAAGTTTCATTTTTCTTAACCTTTTCACTGCGGAGTAGACGTATGTTTCAGCTTATATTCTCCTATTACATGTATATTGTTTCAACTGGTTGACAAAAGAAAGTTTTAGTTGGTACAGTTACAGCTTGTGATTTTGCTTATTCTGAAACAATTCTCTGTGTTTAAAAATTCCTTGAATTAACATTTTATCTTGTCTGTACAGATGTTGATGGAAACTTTTCAGCAGTGAAGGGGTTAATTAACATAACTCAAGTATCGTCGACGTGCATGCAAAGTTCGATCCCTTGGTGGCGATGATGGTTTCTCAACGTGTGTCTGTCAATATGGTATGGCCATGTAACAAGATCGTGTAGCCTATCCAATACCATTCTTCAGGGAACTGTGCGGGGGTGGAGAAAGAGAGAAAAGCAAAGAAAGAGGTGGACTGACAACATTGCGTAGTGGGGAGAGAAATCATTCGCTCAAACGCAGGCACTTGGAAAAAAACAATGAAAAGAGGGGGCACCTGACGAGGCTCTCTGTCATACAGCACCCCTACGATCCTCGTGGATTATAGGATCAGTAAGCATTAAGCAGTAAGTATGTCCATATGACCCTGGCAAACAAGCAGTGGGGGCCTTAAAAAATGAAAAATAAACAGAAGTATGAGCCTGAAACCTCATCATGTCTTTGTTTTGTTTCTGCTGAGTTGTCTGCTTCAGAAAAGCGTGTCACGCACGATACGGTAAAATCAGGGGCTCGTCAGGTTTTTAGCATAATATTATTTTGGAGTTACTGATAAATATATTAAATCTTTTTATTGTCTCGTTTTGATGTTTAAAATACCCACCTATCGAAATATTTACGATTGAAGGAGGTAAGCGTCGCCTTGTGTCAGAAGTAAAATTAGCTAGAAAATGGTCACTAAAGTTTAGGGATATCCGAAGCTTTATCGTTTTGGTGCCTTTGGTCAGCATTTTTTTTTCAACAAAATATACACAGAAGTGTGTTTTAAATTGACGTAAAAGATGTTGATCCAAAAAGAAAACAGAACCGATGCCATTTCCCGTAAAGGGGGGGGGGGATGTTGTTTACTTCGATTCATTATTTTGACGAGCGCTTGATTTCACCACGATGTCATTATTTCCATGCCTTGGGTAGAATTATTTTTTTTACGTTTTTAATGTGCTTATTACATGTAGGCAAAGAGCAAACATAATTCTGCCTTGCGTTATGGTGTTTTTGCTTTTTCTTCAATTTCTACAATGTAAAAATGCTTGCAGGATAACCTCCCTCCCCCCCCCCCCTCCTTTTCCAAAGAGACCAGCTTAAGAACCAGAGAGCAGACGATAGATGATAGCGGCTTATGGAAGGGGAAAGTCATGGTTTGTCCCACGATGAAAAAGAAGGCCCGAGGGAAGAGTACAACAGAGTTCCGAACATTGACCATTTCTTTGCACTTAATGCAATCGGTATTGTCTGGACCGCTTTGGTCTAATTAGCTCCATGCGCTTTCTTCTGCAGACCTACAAAGTTGTTCTGTTCTTTGTTCTCCCGTTCTGGCAACGTTTTGCCCCGTGTCTTAGTATCTGCCTCCATCTTTCTCGGCTATGTTGTTTTTGGCATTTCTTCATTCCTAAGGTGATTCCAATCAGCGTGCTTTTTTCATAGTATACTTGTCTCATCGTGCCCACTGCATCGCCATTTTCTTGGTGTCACTCTCCTCTCTATTTTTTCTCTAGTTTGCCCTCTGAAGCATTTCTTTAGTATGACACTATCTAGTCATCTCAGATTTAAAATACGTTTCAAACAATTTTTGATAAAGGATTCAAGTATTTAAAGCTTCCTCTCAGCGACCTGAGATACTGTCCAGGCCGTCTACTCCTTTAAGCGCTGGCTGAACTCTGTGGACTACCAGAATTTTTTAGCAGAGCAATGTCCCGTCACGACCTCTGTATCTCAACCTTGATTATATCCGATTCAGCCCCTCATCTGGGCTCAAATGACACTCTCCAGGTAAGTGGAATATTCTTCATTCTCAAAGGCTGTCATTTGAAGAGTAGTGGGAGTTGTTTCGGGGTTGGGTTTTTTTAAGTGAAGGAAAAATCTATTCATCCTGCACACTTAATAACCGAGCCCAGAACCCAAAAAAGGGAGGATACTTGTAGAAAGAGTTTTCGACATGTCCACAGTTTTGTACACGTCATTATTTATTCATCCGTCTTGTCTGTTGATGCGCGGGGCGACCATGGATGGCGAACAATGAGCGTGTCGACGTGTCGAACAAACGTAATTATTCCAAACCTACGGCAGAGACGCCCCATGCGAGCGGAGGGACAGAAATAGTCCGCGGTCACAACAGAGATATGAGCAACGCCCCCGCTGTTGAGGTGGCACGTATACGCTACAACATAATATGTATTGGAGTGGTGTCGTCTTACTGTGCACTTGTTCTTTGAGGCTTTTTTTCGGTGAAGGGTACTGTCCAACAAACATAGACCACCAACGCCTTAGCATAGGAGACCCGTTTTCGATGATAATGCTCATGTTTGTTTGTTTTTTAAATTTAATATTCGATTTCCCTTCTTATTTGATACAGAATAGCTAGATACCGCTGGTCTAAAAAATAAACTGATTTCATAACTGTTCGAAAAAAGAACGGACATTAATATTTTCGTGGTCATAGAAAACAGAACGCTACATGAAAGGCAATCATCTCGATCGGAATAAAAACATAAACTCCAACATCCTTACATGTGAGACCCGTTTTCGAAATAACATTGAGAAGCAGTGCTATCGGCGTTAAACTAGATAAATGTAAACACACACACACACACACACACACACACACACACACACACACACACACACACACACACAAACGCATACACACTCACTCACACACAGGCTTACATTTACTTACGCCC
This sequence comes from Aplysia californica, assembly GCF_000002075.1. NCBI lineage: Eukaryota > Metazoa > Mollusca > Gastropoda > Aplysiida > Aplysiidae > Aplysia > Aplysia californica. The sequence goes on from NW_004797611.1 coordinate 323,638, forward strand.
GAGAGGTCAGTTTATTGTATCTTTTTCGCTTTTGTTTTTGGTGCTGTTTTTGATGTGTGTTGTTTTTCTTAGTATTCATTTCTTGTTTTCATTTGGTGCAGAGCATTTTTGTTGTTGTTTGTTTGTTTAGTACAGGGTTTTACGGCGCTCGCAACTGCATACGGTCATATGAGCGCTGAGCATTTTTTAAACCTTTATGTTAGTCTCAAATAAACAAAGTTGTGCTTTATAACTGTTCGGAACAAAAGTACACATATTCCTATAGTCATAGATGAAGGAAGGAATGCAACCCCCCC
>NW_004797611.1:325498-326807 GCF_000002075.1 Aplysia californica
CACACACACACACACACACACACACACACACACACACACACACACACACACTCTCTCTCTCTCTCTCTCTCTCTCTCTCTCTCTCTCTCCCTTTTGTTTCTATATTTCTTTCTCTCTTTCGCTCGCTCACTCTCGCTCTCTATCTCTTTTCCTCTTTTTCCCTTTCATTTTTATGCAATCATGCATGTGCTGTGGCTAAAATTTGACTGGTCCCAGCATTTAATCACCATCTATACTCTCACCAAAAAGCTTCCCCCACAAAGGAACAATTAACAATAAGATCCAAAAGCAATTCTGTAGGTAGTCCTTCGCTGCCGAGGCTGACGACGAAATCCTGCAGCTCAACTGTGGACACCCATGTGGCTGTTCAATCCGGTCTTGGATGTACAATATTGTTGAAGTGGGGACACTGGAATGTCGTGGTTGGGGTAGCTGGATTATGTCTCCTCTCTCTTATGATAGTCAGCTTCTCCCTGTAGTTGGTATTGCTGTTTCTGCTGGCAAGATGGACGGCCCCGAGCCAGGCGTTCCTTTCGGTGGCAGTTCTTTCAAGTTCTTTGGGGGTAACCTGTGCAAACTGAAGGTTTCACTTTATTGTGTCTTTGAAACATTTTTTCGACCTCCCGAGATTTCTTTTGCCACTTGCTAGTTCGCCGTGCGGCAGTTGTTTGGGCATTCGTTGGTCTTCCATACGGATGACACTGTATAAGCAGTATAGGTATGATTTTTTGCGCAAATCCAAGCCCTTTCTTTCATCTCCGTTTTCTTTCTCCTTCCTCCTCCTCCTCCTCCTCCTCCTTCCCTTTACAGATCTTCCACCTCTTGGTACCTCGTCCTGCTCCTCCTCCTTCCCTTTACAGATCTTCCACCTCTTGGTACCTCGTCCTGCTCCTCCTCCTTCCCTTTACAGATCTTCCACCTCTTGGTACCTCGTCCTGCTCCTCCTCCTTCTCCTCCTCCTCCTCCTCTCTTCCTCCTCCTCCTCCTCCTCCTCCTCTCCTCCTCCTCGTCATTCTGTTCATTCACCTTCTTTTATTTCTCTTCCTCCTTTTCCTTTTTTCGTTTACGTCATCATCATCATCATCGTTGAAAAAGCAGAATAGGTAGGGACAGACTTGATTGATTTTCAGTAATTTTTTCCCCTCATCACTACCAACCTCCAGCAACACTAACAAAACCATGGTGCATTATGCTAATATACTGCCCTGAGAGGAAACAGGCATAGGCGGACACAATCAACAGAGAATCTTGTGTTATCAGTAACCCCAAACCCGTCAGAAAACATATATTTTATTCTATTACCACCCCC
>NW_004797611.1:327105-328551 GCF_000002075.1 Aplysia californica
TGTGTGTGTGTGTGTGTGTGTGTGTGTGTGTCTCTGTCTCTGTCTCTGTCTCTGTCTCTCTCTCTCTCTCTCTCTCTCTCTTTCTCTCTCTCTCTCTCTTTCTTTCTCTCTCTCTCTCTCTCTCTTCGCTGTCTCTTCTGTCTGTCTCTGTCTCTCTCTGTCACTCTCTTTCTCCTCTGTTTCTCTTTGTCTCTCACTCTGCAACCTCTTTCTGCTTACCTCTCTTCTCGGTCTTTTAAATACCCTCTCTTTCCCGCTCTCTCTCGCTGTCTGTCTGTCTGTCTGTCTCTCTCTCTCTCTCTCTCTCTCACACACACACACACACACACACACACACACACACACACACACACACACACACACACACACATACACACACCACCCCCTCTCACTAGACCAGCCCTCGGCAAGAGATGCTCCGTATCGTAACAGACGTAATAGTGAGCCCACTCTGATACTCACTCAATAACCAGATCGATATTCCTAGCGTAATCTCCCTACTTCTCCAGCCCTTCCTGACCCAGATATCGATACAAGCTTCATACACGAATGGATGATGTGATAGCCGACATAATAATAACGGCATTGTCTTATCCTCTTCGATCTAATTTCATCCTCCTCTTCACCCAACGTCAAGTCTCCGACCATAGTGTAGGCCAGGAGGTCAGCTATCGAGCATCAAAACAAACTATTCTTTGAAACTAAATTATAGAGTGTGTCGGTTTACCATCTCCGTTTACCTCACATGATCTCGTGCACTCTTATTATATTTTCTTGTAACCAAACATTGGAGGTTTGTTTACGCGAGTTTAAATTACTACCAAGTGTTCCCGTTTTTAATGACAAATGTTTCTTTCATGGGTTTAATAGAAAGATGTCAATGCATTAACTTAATAAAATATAACAATAATATGGTCTCTTTTAAGGACAAGCTGGCTAACCCAGATTTCAGGGGTTTCCAGAAATCATTACCTATACAAAAAGTGGGCATTGTCCCACCTATAGGAGAAGTTTGGTTTCATTGGTGTGTATAATTATTTGGTTGTTAAAAAGTGTCCTTGTCTTTTAAAGAAATTGAACAAGGGTCCAAAAACTGTACCTTCGATTTTCTTAAAAGAGCATTTTTCGGAATAGCCCCCTTGTGCTTAAAAGCGACCATGTGAGGTCCAATGTTTCCAGATTTGGCTGGGAAAAATAATTGTTTTGGAGCGGTCGTACATTGTAAGAAAACATTTTTAATACTATATACTGACTTTCTTTTCAATGTGTAAGTGTCTATGTGTGTTTGTGTGTAGTTGTTTGGGTGTATTTATGTATGTGCGTGTGTTTCTGTGCACGTGTTTGTTCATGTGTGTATCTGTTGGTGTGTGTGTGTGTGTATGTGTAATAGTTTGTGTGTGTGTGTGTGTGTGTGTGTATGTGTGTGTGTGTGTGTGTGTGTGTGTG
>NW_004797611.1:328651-331746 GCF_000002075.1 Aplysia californica
CTTACCTCTCTTCTCGGTCTTTTAAATACACTCTCTCTCTCTCTCTCTCTCTCTGTCTGTCTGTCTGTCTGTCTCTCTCTCTCTCTCTCTCTCTCACACACACACACACACACACACACACACACACACACACTCTCTCTCTCTCTCTCTCTCTCTCTCACACACACACACACACACACACACACACACACACACACACACACACACACACACACACACACACACACACACCACCCCCTCTCACTAGACCAGCCCTCGGCAAGAGATGCTCCGTATCGTAACAGACGTAATAGTGAGCCCACTCTGATACTCACTCAATAACCAGATCGATATTCCTAGCGTAATCTCCCTACTTCTCCAGCCCTTCCTGACCCAGATATCGATACAAGCTTCATACACGAATGGATGATGTGATAGCCGACATAATAATAACGGCATTGTCTTATCCTCTTCGATCTAATTTCATCCTCCTCTTCACCCAACGTCAAGTCTCCGACCATAGTGTAGGCCAGGAGGTCAGCTATCGAGCATCAAAACAAACTATTCTTTGAAACTAAATTATAGAGTGTGTCGGTTTACCATCTCCGTTTACCTCACATGATCTCGTGCACTCTTATTATATTTTCTTGTAACCAAACATTGGAGGTTTGTTTACGCGAGTTTAAATTACTACCAAGTGTTCCCGTTTTTAATGACAAATGTTTCTTTCATGGGTTTAATAGAAAGATGTCAATGCATTAACTTAATAAAATATAACAATAATATGGTCTCTTTTAAGGACAAGCTGGCTAACCCAGATTTCAGGGGTTTCCAGAAATCTTGACTAACACTAAAAGTGGGCATTGCCCTACCTATAGGAGAAGTTTGGTTTCATTGGTGTGTATAATTATTTGGTTGTTAAAAAGTGTCCTTGTCTTTTAAAGAAATTGAACAAGGGTCCAAAAACTGTACCTTCGATCTTCTTAAAACAGCATTTTTCGTGACAGCCCCCATGTTCTTAAAAGCCACCATGTGAGGTCCAATGTTTCCAGATTTGGCTGGGAAAAATAATTGTTTTGGAGCGGTCGTACATTGTAAGAAAACATTTTTAATACTATATACTGACTTTCTTTTCAATGTGTAAGTGTCTATGTGTGTTTGTGTGTAGTTGTTTGGGTGTATTTATGTATGTGCGTGTGTTTCTGTGCACGTGTTTGTTCATGTGTGTATCTGTTGGTGTGCGTGTGTGTGCATGTGTAATAGTTAGTGTGTATTTGTGTGTGTGTGTCTATGTGTGTATGTGTGTATTTGTGTGTGTGCGTGTGTATGTGTGTGTGTGTGTGTGTGTGTATGTGTGTGTGTGTGTGTGTGTGTGTGTGAATGTGTGTGTGTTTGTGTGTGTGTCACTAACATTAGTGCAGTGGAAAGCTATATGTTGTAAAAGATCAGCGCATGTTTATATTACTGACAAAGAAGAAAAAAACAACCCCCAAAACCATAGGTGGAATGTGAAACGGATCATAAGACTTGTATGGAACTTTTTCATCTGAGCATTTTTTGCTTTGCTTTCTTTGTCTTTACTGTTTATTTCAAAGTCCATTTTGCAGTGAATTTAGATCTACATGTACTCGGTTATATTCTGCGGGAAAGAGGTGTGGGTGACGGGTTGTAAAGCGATATAACAACATTTTGAAATACTTATGTTCCCACCTTTTTCAATGTTGCCACAACTCAAAATTGTGTGAATTCCAGTTACAAATCTTCAGTACTTCAGTGTTTTTTGGAATTGTAGGTCATTCTGAAACCGAGTTTTTGGTTTCAAATTCTAATATAGATTTTAAAGCGATATAGAGCTTGCCGTTGAGCGAGAATTTGCGCAGTACAAATGTTATTTATTTTTTTAAAACTATTTGTTTATTTATTTATTCATTTGTTAACTTATTATTATTATTATTATTATTATTATTATTATTATTATTATTATTATTATTATATTGTCGTTGTTGTTGTTGTTGTTGTTATTATTAATATTAATATTACAAGCCTGCTGTATTGAGTTACAGAGCAAGAGGCAGAAAAAGAACATTCACGAAGTCTCAACATGACAACATACCAAGACGAGTTTTTTATCTGCAGCCGCAGGTGTTGACCCTTCTCCGCATGGGACTTATCAGCCTCGAGCGTGCCTGACGTCGACACGGATCACTATCTTCGACGATCCTTGTTAATTAAAAAGTAAGTGTATAGGTTTAACGCCCCTGTCAACACTGTTCGCGAGGTTGTTTACGAGGCAGGATCTCCGCATTTAAGGTCTGTCTACGATAGGACTGAGAAAAATGGGTCCACCTCAAAACGACCTGTGATCAAGAATGCCCAGTCTGGGAATTAAACCAGGGATATCCGGTGCGTGGTCCATCATGATACCAACTGTGCCAAAGGAACACCCTCACAGATTTTCGTCTGATAAGCAAAGCAATGATGATGATGACGACGACGACGACGATAATGAAGATGATGATGATGATGATGATGATGATGATGATGATGATGATGATGATGATGATCCAACAGTTTATAAGAAAAGGCACAGTAAAAATTAAAATTATGTGTTGCTTGTGACCTGCATAAGCATGACGTCAAGTTCATTATTATTAAGGAAAAAGAACGTACAATTCTACAGAATAACATAGTTCTCGACTTTGCCCTATATAGTCGTACTTTCAGAAGAACTAAAGAATGCTCCTATCTCCCGGTGTTTGGCCCAGCTGAAGATAGTGGGCGTAAAGCAAGGAAATGGTTTTGGTGAGACATTTTATTTGTACAAAATGCTCCAGATAACACTTCCTGATTTTCAGAAGTGCTATGTCACTGATTTTTTGTTAAAGATCATGATGATGATGATGATGATGATAATGATGATGATAATGATGATGATAATGATGATGATTAGGAGGAGGAGGAGCAGGAAGAGGAGGAGGAGGCGAGGAGGAAGGGGAGGAGGAGGATGAGGCAGAGGAGGAGGAGATGATGGAGGAGGAGGAGGAGGATGATGATGATGATGATGATGATGATGATGATGAGGAGGAGGAGGAGGAGGAGGAGGAGGAGGAGGAGGA
>NW_004797611.1:332797-335020 GCF_000002075.1 Aplysia californica
ATGATGATGATGATGATGATGATGATGATGATGATGATGATGATGATGATGATCCAACAGTTTATAAGAAAAGGCACAGTAAAAATTAAAATTATGTATTGCTTGTAACTTGCATAAGCATGACGTCAAGTTCATTATTATTAAGGAAAAAGAACGTACAATTCTACAGAATAACATAGTTCTCGACTTTGCCCTATATAGTCGTACTTTCAGAAGAACTAAAGAATGCTCCTATCTCCCGGTGTTTGGCCCAGCTGAAGATAGTGGGCGTAAAGCAAGGAAATGGTTTTGGTGAGACATTTTATTTGTACAAAATGCTCCAGATAACACTTCCTGATTTTCAGAAGTGCTATGTCACTGATTTTTTGTTAAAGATCATGATTTTATTTTTTACAGAATTGTATGACGCGCTTTCAGATCAGCAGATTCTAATCTAGACTTCCGTGCGTATTATGCTGGCCCGAACCCCTATGAGCACGTCCTTACGGTACACAGGCTCAGAGTGCTTTACAATACAGTATAACGTACAACAGTAACATAAAACGTTGTGTTCTAAGAGAAAATCACTCCAAATATTCATCTTATTAATTTTAAAACAGAAACAAGCAAGAGCGCCCGCACCGTAGTTAGGCATGACACAAATTGAGCTAACAGATCGCATCCCCACCCCCATACCCCTCATTTACAAAAATAAGAAGAAGTCTGTATGACGCCATCTATGTGAACAATCCATCGGCTAAGTTTCGTCAGTTTTGCAATTGGCACAGTAATGTTAACAAAACCTTTTCTCGGATTGGTTAGATCCCTGTTTCTTTTTCCGGACTCTGTGTAGTCCCAGTGATGGGGCTAATTTAACCGTTACCCAACAAAAATCAGTAACAAAACGGACCAATTTTGTTCTATATGTTCACTTCAGTCGAACTGTAAGCTTTTGCTAAATCCGGCCTTCGTTTCGCTTGATATGTCCTAGATATAGATTCAATAGCCGAACTTTAAACTTTTTATTCTTGAATTTGTAAAGTTTATGAAAATATTAAGGCAATGGTTTATTGATTCTTTTTATACAAATCACCTGTATTTATCTTCTTTTTTTTAAAGTGTTTTACGGCACTCGCAACTGAATAAGGTCAAACATTTTCAGTTTGTAGGAAATTTTCAATTTTGCCCAGGTGGTGACGAAGCTTACTCTTTAGACCACCAAGGGATCTTTAACTTGCACAACTTGCACACGGGACCTCCGAGAATTTTCGCATTTTTCCCAGAAGGCTAGCTTTAGATCTTACCTACCATAAGATCAGGGGTGTGGCTGAAAGAAAGCAGTAAGAATGAGCCAAGGAGTAGCAGTAGAAAGACTTCAGAAAGAGTCAGAAGCCCAGTGGATGGGGCAAAGGAGGCAGAAAAAGCACTTACAAAAAAACCCCAAAAAATAGCCGCCTATCCTCGCCAGACGTCGTAATGTTCGCTTACAGTAAGTTCACGCTGTACGGTCAATAATCATTCTCCAGTGTCAAATCTGCGACAGATATAGGCGATTATGGTTCTCCGTCCATTCCTTTGCTCGGACGCTCATAAAAAAGCTACTTTTCTGTGATATTCCACGTTACCCAATTGTTTAGATTCCCAAAGTAGGTTGCCCTGGGACTGCCCACACTTCGTTTGCCTTCGATTTTGCCAGTGATAGCGAGATTTTCGAGACCTTTATTAATTTTCTATTCAGGTGTCCTTAAAACTGCATTTGTCGTTTCCTGATTTTTGTTTAACAGTGAGCGTCCCACGCGGGCCTCATCAAGCACTATGTCATTTGATTTCTTTTCCTTCCCCGATATTCTCAGCAGTCTCCTAAGAAACCGCATTTCTCTTCCTACTATTTTAGTTTCACTGTCTTTAGTGATTGTCCAGTTTTCACAGCCATATAGAAGGGTTGACCATACATGGCATTTCAGAACTTTCATTTTAGTAGTCATTGAGATGTTTCTATTTTTCAGGATTGGGCTCATTTTATTGAAACAGTCATTAATATAGTATGCCCCTAAACAAACAAAGAAAAGACCAACAGAAAGTTTAGGTGCATTTGTGAGCAGGTATGTGCGTCTATGCGTGTACCTGTGTGAGTATGTGTTGATAAGTGTTTGCATAATGTTCTTGTGTGTGAGTGTTGAAAAGTGTGTCAATGTATTTGTGTGTGTGTGAATATGTGTGTGTGTGTGTGTGTGTGTGTGTGTG
>NW_004797611.1:335120-336309 GCF_000002075.1 Aplysia californica
TCTCTCTCTCTCTTCTTCTTCTCTCTTTTGCACTCTCAAATTCGCTCCCGCATGTCCTCTTTCTCTATCGCTTTCTTATTTTGTTTACGAGATTTGTAAGCATGTCGTCCCTGATGATTTTGCCCTTTCGTTTAATAGCCTGATGTAAAACATATTTTTCACTCTTCAAATCAATATAAGGAGGTGTAAGTATAATACAATAGTCAATCGAAAATGTGAAAGCTTGTAATTATAACAAAAATGACAATTCTAATTCATCTCCCATAGAGAGAAAGAGAGAGAGAGAGAGAGAGAGAGAGAGAGAGAGAGAGAGAGAGAGAGAGAGTGTGTGTGTGTGTGTGTGTGTGTGTGTGTGTGTGTGTGTGTGTGTGGTGTGCAAATGTATGTGTTGTGTGTGTATAACAATATGTGAAACGAGGGGGAAAGAGGGGGGAGGTTGGAGGTGGTGGTTCGAGCAAATGGCAACTCTATCCTGTCTGTATATGATTGAAATAAGCCCGTACAGGCATGAAATAAAGCAGACACTCAGATTGAGATACGACTGTTTTTATTTCTTCATTTGTTTTATGAACACAAAAACGTTGGAATAACCGAAATAACAACAACAACAAAACATGCTAAAGATATCGAATCTCAGTTGCTCCGAGACGAGAACGAGACACAGAACTATAAAGTATACTGATAGAGTTGACTGACACTAATTACGAGCAAAAAACTCAAAACGGTATCACTCGTTTAGAAGACGGGGACATTAACTATTCAAGGCAAGTCTACTACTGTTGTCATTTCGAAAAGGACTGAGTCTAGTGTAGATACTAGCTTATCCGACCGATGGTGGCGCAACACAGTTGGAGACGTCGACGTTGAAGACATCTGGTGAGGGGAGTCCGGCTGTCACGTCGAAAAAGAGGGTGACGTCATCCAGTCCTGCAGCAACGCTCTTGACACGGGTCAGGACAGGGAAGCATCCGTTGGTGGCTGTGGCGACTGTTATGTCCACACCATTTTCCTTGAGGAGACAGAGGAACACCGTGCACAGTCAGTGGAGACCAACCTGGTTTCTTTTGGCGTGTCCTCCAAATTCTACGCCGTTCGGAGGGTTAGGTGGTGAGAAGGCCTCAATCCCCCACCCCTTCCCCCACAATCTCCCTTCTCTCTCTCTCTCTCTCTCTCTCTCTCTCTCTCTCTA
>NW_004797611.1:336485-348985 GCF_000002075.1 Aplysia californica
AGAGAGAGAGAGAGAGAGAGAGAGAGAGAGAGAGAGAGAGAGAGAGAGAGACAGACAGAAAGAAAGAGCGAGAGTATCATATCCTTGCTATCGTCGATATGGGATAAGAAACTAAACCATGCTGTACTGTCAGATATTGTGGAAAGTTAAGAAAGACGACAAGGACGAGGAAGAAAGAAAGAGAGAGAACGGAAAGGATATTACGCTGAAGGCAAGAAAGAGGGGAAAAATATAAAACAGATACGAAAAAAACTGTAAGTATAACGAAATCTTTTATGTCTCCATCGACACGATCAAGAACATTAAGGAGCAGGGGCACTTCGATCAAGTAGACAGAAGGATATTATTGTATAAAACCGTTTTCATTCGGGAATCGAAATCACGTAGCATTCTATAGGCAAGAGGAAAGAGCCTAACAGCTACGCCACATACACTGGTTCATAAGATAACAATAGTAATAATACTAATAATAATAATAACAATAATAATTTAATAATAACAATAATAGTAATAATAATTATAGTAATAATGATAATATTAAATAATAATCATTCAATGTGAATTGCAGTAGAATAGGTAAGGTAGACACAGGCACAGTCAGGAAGAGTTTAAGTGTAACCTCAACTAAAAAGATCCGACACTGTTCAACATACGGGTAGGTACAAGTATTCCTTTGTCCACTATCTGAACCTGGACTTACGGAGAAGGAGTACCCCTGGGTGGGGAGAATTCCGACAGGTCCCAAACTGGCGACTCTGCTGACGTTAGCGTTGCTTGGGGCACACTGGCGATACCTTGTCGTGTCGGTCAGGACGTTAACGCTGGATGCAGACAAAGGGAAACAGAAAAGAAACAATTAAAAACGAGCTGAGTGTGAAACACCTAACAACATTTCAGGTTGTTTTTGTTCGTATTTCATTTCTGAAATGTTGGTTCTAAGCATTAACCTTAGAGTGATGAAAGGGACGTTAATACTAAACAATGACCAATTCAAAGCACTCACTAGAAACCTTTTACTCTGAAAATCTAGTCTTTGTTGTAGTTATGGCCTCTGATTAACACGATTAAGATATTTCCCATATTCTGATAAAATGCAGAAATTAGGGAATTATAGCTAATAAATCATTGCGGTTTCTGCACCGTGAAAGAGATTCAAGGTTGTATTGGCACCAGATGTGGGTAAAGGCAATTTTCACGAAACCAATGAGAGCAACAAACAGTCGTTTGTCAATTTTTTGGCATGTGAGGTTGTTGGTATCATTTTAAAGCGTCTTCATTTGTTTTGCTTTCGGTGAACAAAAGTCGAAATATTTGCGATTAAAGGACGTGGGAGTCGTGTGCGTTCAGAAGTAAAATTAGGAAGAAAATGACTTCGATATCTTCTATGGCTTTGAGAGCAGCCTTTATTTTAAAGCCCTTTTTCTTCCAAGCAAGTGTTAAACACTATTAAATATTCCCAACAAAAGCCAAATATAAGATAAGATAGGATAAAATAACACTTTATTGTCACAGAGGGTAATTTTTCTTGGCTCTACTGAACCACAGTAACACATTTAAGTATACATAAAAATTTAACTTATCTATTACCCTAATTAAAGTGCAATATGAAAAGAGAAGTAAAACATCAGATGCATCATTTAACCACATACAGGATTCAGTTACAAGACACAAGACATATAAGAGCCAACTTACGAACAGAAAGATCCAGAACTGGTATAGCTTTTCTTTGCACCAAAGTCGACCAATCTGAAGCCAGCGGTCTTGTTGTCAGCACCAATTGTCAGCAACTTCTTGGCAGTAAAGTCAATGGCGAACCTTCTCAAAGTCTTGAAAGTGAACAGAACACCAAAATAAACTATGAGACCCTATTATTTTTGGAATTTTAGAAAGAACAAGTACGTTTTAGCCATCAACAGTATGTACTTCCAATACCATCCCCTCCCATCTCCTGGTTTTATGATTTGTTATGTTTTTATAATTTACTTTAGACCTTTGTAGAAAGCACGCCACCCAAATACAATACGTTTAAGGTAGGATCTAGGAAATTCTAAACCGGAGTATTTGGTTCATATATAAAATAACACAGCTATCATTTACACGTCTTTTAACAAAGACTGTTATTAAAATATTAAACAGCCATATTTCAATATTGTCTTCTTATCATATTTGTAAACTTTTAAAAGATTTTTCATTTTCTTTATGAAATCTCCATTCATCAACATGTTAACGAGAAATGAATCCGTACCATCACTTCAGCATCAGGTGGAAAGACTTAACAGATTTTGAATACACCCCCTCCCCACCCCCTACTTCCGCTCAATAAAAACTTATTTAAAAAAACAACCCATCACCCCACAAAAAACTTGAGCGTGAGCGTGCTGATACGGAAAGCCGTTTCCTCAGCGGGAATGATGCTTTAAATAATTATAAGAAGATTAGAAGCTACTTAGGGGGGTTCTAGAGGTTAAGGTGTTCGCCTCTCATTCAATAGGTCCCGGGTTCGAATCCAGATGGCGACGGAAATTTTTCTTATAAAATAAAATTGTATCTTTTCACCTCCTTCCCTGCTCTCTAGCAATGTTCTGTCGTCTGCTTTCGCCTCCACATTTTGCCTTCACCCCATCACCTCCGTTGCCCCTCCCCTCTGGGCTCCCGACTCTTTCTGCAACCTTTCTACTCCTTCTTAGTGCTGTCTTTCAGCGACACACCCCTGTCTTATTGTAGAAAAGATCTACATCTAGCCTTCTCGGACAAGGGCGAAAAGTCTCGGAGGTCCCGTGTGCAAGTTGCGCATGTGAAAGACCCACTAGAGGTCCAAAATCGATAAGAACAGACTTCGACCGCCTGCCTGGCTAAATTCAAAATTTCCTTCTACTGGAGATGTTTATTGGGTCCCGTGCGCTCATAATGAAGTTGCAAATGCCGTAAAAACACTTACCCCCTCCCCTGCCCACCCCCCCCCCTAAAAAAAAGAAGTTGCTTACGTTGGTGGGCAAGTCATAGATCACCCCGTAGTACTGATCTGGAGAACAGGAACAGTTGGCCGCGGGTACTGAGGCCGCCAGCGTACAGGGGAGAGCGATGAGTAGAACAGCCAAGACGTTCATGATGTCGGAACTGTGAGGGGGAAGAGAAATTCAAAGACAAGCGGTCAGCGTTAATAATGATATCATTACACGCAGATCATGAGGTATGACAGTACAATGACATTCTGTAAAGTCAGAATTCGGTTCAAAACGAATTGTGAAAGTTGGACAATATGAGTAAAAATAATGAGAAGATCAATTTCTTTAAAATTTAGATCTAGGTGTTTTTACACCACCATCGATACAGTTTAGACAATTTAGGAACTGGACTTAGACTTTCCTATGAGGGTCAACTAGGGCTGAGAGTGATACATTATACCTGCAGAAAGACAGATTTTGTTTGTGACCCTCTATGTCACTGCCCTGTAAAATTAACCAAAAGAAAAATGTTCACAACCTTATCTACTATACAAAACGCTGCACCTTTGAACAGGCCTCCCCACACGTACAGTTTAGTTTTTAATGAAGTCAAACTATACGAACAATAAAATTTGAATCAGAATATCTTCAAGAAAACAGTTATTGAGCTTTTTTTAAGTGGATAGATTACTTTACAGGAAACTTTCTCCCAAAAAGTAACCGACTCAAACAATTCAGTGTGAATCTGAGTTAAAACATCAGTTTCAAGACGTGTGTATAAAACTGACAGGCCGGCTTTGTGTTTGCGAGGAATCCTTTGACCATAATTTATATAATTGATAGAGATCTGAATTCTGTGAGAAAACTGATTTAAGTAGATTGACTAATAGTGGAAAGTTCCACTTTTGAATTCGAGTAGGCTTAACAGTTCTTTTGCTCTTAAAAGAAAAGTTCCCCTCAGCATAATGTCCTATGAGGTAGATAAGTGTTCTTCCTTTGAAATTAGGTATCACTTTACTAACGAACTGTAAATTCACAGAAACATCTCCCCCCCCCCTCCCCCCGTAAAAACAGAGGTTTTTTTAAAGAGAGAGGAGCCTGTAAGTTCAATGGTCGAACACTTTTTGAAGCTAACCAATTTTTTAAAAATGTGTACAAGAATATTATTGTTTAATCGTCGAAATCCCCAATATGGAGATGTAAAAAACACAACAAGACATTTACATACAAACCTAGTGCAGTCTGTGGTGGAAGTTGAATTAAGTGGTCTGATGATTCCCAGCTTAATGATTATGGCTTGTCCATTATCCATATTTATTAGAAAATGATGACCCGCATTTTTCAATACTTTAGTCCTTAAAAGTCACCTACCCCTGTCTCTCGCCAAAAGTGGTGTTTCTGTCTTTTACGTTTACGATAAAGTCATAGTGTACACGTCTTCGAAGGTTTGGAACTATAGGGCGTACGACGGTCAAAGGTAATAATGTGGGTTACCAGTATTGTTGTAAATAATGAAGAGTATAGCACAAAAACTTTGACCTAAAGTCTGTAGAACACGTTTCTTTTCCATGAGAAATGTTTAGCCATCTGTTCTCTTTGACAGAGAAAAGGGAAAATTTTCTGAGATCACATATTACAATGAAGGTGAAGGTGATTCTCTCAGTTAACCGTTGTCTGTGGTGCTGCTGTCAGGCGCCCCATGTTGCAAGAGAAAGACATGAGTTCGGTTCCGAATGGGGAAAATTTTTCTGGAGCATTTCAGTCTTTCTTCTAGCATAGTGTATCCCTCTTAACCCAGGTTGGCTCTGACAGGCAGGGCCGAAGCCCACTTCATAAATTATAATCTAAATTGTTTCGATTATGACGAAAAAATATCTACAATTAAAAATTCCCACACAAACGAAAACAATGTGTCACTTATCGTTATTCATGTAAGCAACACGCACGTGCGTACGCACATACTAATGCACACACGCACATACAAACACACTGGCGGAATGACAGACGTGCATGCACGTGCATGTGTTTGATTGAGTGTATGCGTGTTTGTGTTTGTATGTGTAGTTGTCTGGAAAGAGGAGGGGGTGCTTGTGCGTGCACGAGAGTGCGTAAGTGTTGGTCTGGTGTGTGGGAGATAAAATAAGTTTGTACGGAAACAGTAAATATGTGTTCTTCCTGTCTTCGTCTATCTCTTTCTAACACTGCCTGTCTGTCTGTCTGTCTGTCTGTCTATCTCTCTGTCTGTCTGTCTGTTTCCGCCTGTGTGTTTTTATTTGTGCGAGTATTAGTGTGTGCGAGCGTGTTCCAAGTCACGAACAACATAATCCTGCAATAGGTGTTGCATTACTTTGATGGTATGTTCGTTTGGTTACTGAATCAGTATCTAAAAAACATGAGCTCTCTTTAAAACTAAGATACCCCTTTATCGGCCATTGAAAGAGTCTTTTTCCAAGTTTTTCATCACGCCACCTATTGGTGTCCAACAGTTTAAATATCTCGGATATATGATAACATCTGACGCCAAATGTTCCACAGAAATAAAAAGGAAAAATACAATGGCTAAGGCTAGTTTCAATAAAATGAGCCCAATCCTGAAAAATAGAAATATCTCAATGAACACCAAAATGAAAGTCCTGAAATGCTATGTTTGGTCAACCCTTCTATATGGCTGTGAATGGTTGACAATCACTAAAGACAGTGAAAATAAAATAGAAACAACAGAAATGTGGTTTCTTAGGAGACTGCTAAGAGTATCGTTGTAGGAAAAGAAATAAAATGAGGTAGTGCTTGATGAAGCCCACGTGGGACGCTCAATGTTAAAAACAATCAGGAAACGACAAATGCAGTTTTTGGGGCACATGAATAGACATAAGGGTCTTGACCATCTAGCTCTCACTGGCAAAATTGAGGGCAAGCGAGGCAGGGGCAGGCCCAGAACAACATACTTAGGGAACCTAAACAAATGGGTAACAGGAAAAGATCAGGGAAACGTAGCTTTTTTGAGAGCATCCGAGCAAAGGAATGAATGGAAAGCCATGATCGCCGATGTCTGTCGCAGATCTGGCACTGGATGATGATGATGATGACCTATTGGTGAGTTGGCACCTTTCAGTTATTGCTGACTGTCTTATCCTGATGGAAAAACTGGCATCCCCTCGACCCTAGGTTTGGGTGGTGAGAGGCCAGGGAGGCGGGTGTGGTTTAAAATAACAACTTGGTCACTTTGGCTCCTCGTTGATATTAAGTTCAAATGGCTCTGAAAATATAAAAATAAAAACGGGTGAAATAGTATGGGTTTGACACTTCTATCAACACTTAGCTTATTTAAGAGGCGGGATCTCCGCGTTCCTGATCCTGCAACCTCACGATTATGAGTTCGGTAGCCTAACCACTAGGCTACCGACGCCATTTAGAAAATATAAGTTTACAAAC
Source organism: Aplysia californica (assembly GCF_000002075.1). Classification (NCBI taxonomy): domain Eukaryota; kingdom Metazoa; phylum Mollusca; class Gastropoda; order Aplysiida; family Aplysiidae; genus Aplysia; species Aplysia californica. Next base: position 342,863 of record NW_004797611.1, read on the forward strand.
AGCAGCTTGTTTTCTCAAATCACGGACACACGTCACAATGGGAATAGATATCGCAGTATTTGCTCATGTGCATATGGAACTCAGTACCAGTATTCTTTTAGAAAACAAAATCGTATGTCGGAAAAAAGTGCAAGGAGAGCAGTGTGTCACTGGGGCAAAACAAGAGAGGCACACTGCAAGGACAACAGTGAGCTCAATGTCCATGGACGAACCTTTCATCATCACCAATTCCATTCTCACCCTGAATCAAAGGTATACTTCACGGGCAAACACTTTCCTCAGTTGCCTGTCCCGAGCTAGCCTCGTGATATTATTCTATGTCTTCCCACTTTTCAGAAAATAATTCTCCGTGACCATTGTCAATGTTCCACGCGGCCTGTTTACCTGATCTCCTACCTTGGGTATTCCATTCCAAAACTTTTTTGCTGTACAGCCTCATGGCTCCCCCAGAGTATGGGGCATACATGTACTCATTTCCATATTGACCCAACTACAGCAACGTCAACAGCAACAACATCAACTACAACAGCAACAAGAACACCGCTGCCACCACCAACAACAACAGAATCCCCAGCCCCAAATGTGGAACTTGTGCTCTGGTGAGAGAAATAAACATTTAAGTGGATCACGTTTTAATTTTCATAAGAATTTTACTGCTCATGGTACCCAATAAGGTCATACAAGTGCCGAAGATTAAGTGCCTCTGTTACTACAGAGTAACAAACACAAAAAGAAGGAGGGTAGATAAAGACTACAGATGTTTAATAGGAAAGAAGAAGCAAACCACACCAGATCACCTGCCAGCCATCCACTGATCAAGATTGACTTCCATGTTCTCATGGGGAAGGTATGATATCATCGCATATCAGTTTAATGAGTTAGTTGGGACGTAAAGCACTAATCCAAGATTTTAAACCCCTCCCCACCTCCCACTCCAAAAAAAAACCACCAGAAAAATAAACTCAACCCAAAATCTTCATGACCCAGAAGATTTTGTCCCTGATATTGTGAGGCACAGTTCTCTGAACAGATAATGCAATAAAAAATCTACGGTAGCCTTGTTGCTCATGTAGACAGGGAAACACCCTTGATCTTCACCTTAGTTTGAAGGCTACATTCAATGAATCTGGGCTAGATTTGAGAGTTCTGATTTCTCGAAGATAAAAAACGGACACGCACGTGTCACTGCTAAGGGAAGGCGTTTTTTAAGTAAACCCTTGAGAGAATCTCGGTCTGGCTCTGGAGCGAAGATGGTATTGTGTCTTTATCTGTCTCGCCGACACCGGATGTCCGAATTCGAAAGGTGTTTAACCTACTTATTTCGGTCTTCCAAGAATGTTCCTATAGGTATTATAGGTATGGCAGTATGACAGGGGAAAATAATACAGCCTTCAAATAAGCTGCTTAATGACTGATTGTGAAGTTTCAATTTAAAACTACCATGACGACAATAATCTGGGCCACGTTGAAAAGTTTTGTTTTTTCTCCCTCAAAGTAAGTAAGTAGGGTACTTTGAAGAAAAAGACTAGTTCTGAAGCGCAAAACAATGATGATGATGATGATGATGATGATGATGGTGATGATGATGATGATGATGATGATGATGATGATGATGATGATGATGATGATGATGATGATGATGATGATGATGATTATATTTATTATTATTATTATTATTATTATTTTATTTTTTTTTTGTTTTTTTTTTTTTTGTCCCCCTGGTTTTATGCACCCCGCATAATTTAGCTAAATTTGATCTTTTTTGTGTGCATAATTTCTGATTATTTTCCTTTATCATTCTTTGTTAAAATTAACAGTATCGCATAATTTTACATTTTTGGGCTCAGTTTGCTTAACCTTTTTCTTGCATAAAACGACGGGGGCAGTATTTTGTTTCTGTTTCCTTAATGGGTCTGGTGGACTCCAAGAAAAAATCTTCGAGCGAGAGCGAGGATCTTTTTCGACTCCATTGTTATTATACTCAGAGGCACTTCCACTCGTCTAACTAACTCCATTCGAGTTGCCATTTTTCCTGGGCATTCAAACATATGTCTTACATCCTACTTTTCATTTACAAAGTTCTGATACCATATCTCATGCTCCAATGGTTGTCCGACTGAGTCTCGCTAGCTCATTCTTGTCCGAGAGACTTGTGATTAATTGTTCCTGCTTAATGGAGTACCCAGAATACACATTCTCCAAGTGTTGGTACTCAGCTCTGCACGGTAGGTCTCTGATTCCCCTTTGATCATTGGAAAGACTCCCGTGTATGTTATCTGTCCCCTTCAATCGGTCTGGCTTCATTGGCAGCTTCGTCTGCCACTTCATTTCGTTCGATTCCAACACGGCTTGAAATCCACTGGACCTTTATTGTGGATGTGGTTTCACTGAACTTGAGGCGCAAATCATTTATATCTGAGCTGCTGCCTAGCAGTCCCTTGCAGAGGGACTGACGGTCAGTCAAGATTGGTTCTGCATTCTGCAGTGACAATTGTCCACAATCCATTGTGCAGCAGACATCATTGCCTGGCATCCCTCGTCATAAGATGATATGAGGAATTCACCTAATGATTTCTGTTCGTGGTGGCCCATCATTCATTATCACTACTGCTGCTGCTCCACCTTCGCGGTATCCTGTGAAAGCATGATGATGATGATGATGATGATGATGATGATGATGATGATGATGATGATGATGAATGATGAACAATAGTGGCATCGGCAGTTTAGTCCTTAGGAACCGGACTCGTAACTGACTGCGAGGTTACAGGTTCCACGTTTGAGCCTCAGGCCCGTCGGTGTGTCCTCGGAAAGGCACTTTACACGAAATGTCCTCACTTCACCCAGGTGAGAATGGGTACCCCGCCATAGACGGCGAAAGATCTTGTCAGTATGTTAATGTTTTACCCCCCCCCCCCCCCAAATGGCAGCTTGTAATGTATGCTTTCCAGGAAGACGAGATTGTTTAAGAATGCTATCAGGTTGGCTGGGATAAAAATATAGATTGTGCATAACGCATTGAGCTTGTCGTTGAGCGGGAATTTGCGCTATACAAGTGTTATTCATATAATATTACTATACTGACCCACGAGGAATTTGTTTCCGGCTTAAAATTAGTTATGTTGTACTAATTTGAACGCACAGAATTCGAAAAGGACACACTATTTTTATGTTTAGGTCCACTTTTATAAAGTATATAGCTAGAGTCATTTTTCCTTATTTTATATAGCAAAATAAAAAGACAAAGGGATGAATAGTTTTTGTCTGCAAATACGTTTCAGCTGTATAATACAGTTATAGGAACGTGATATCAGTGTCTAAGTAGTATGAAAAAACATTTCCTAACGTTGCTTCATTGTGACCGTTTAGTTTTCTCCACAAAAAACAGCTGATTTTAATTTTTGCTTACTCTAAGTCAATAGTTATTATGCCTCCTTATTGTGTACAGAATCCTTACAATTTCTGTCTCTTATATCTGCTGCGAAATAGCCTCTGTTGAACAAAGAAGAATGATATCAAACTAAGAAGGCATATTACCTTATCTTAGTAAATGCGAAGTTGGCGACCAAGACAATAGTTGGGCTCTTACCTCGGCTGCAATACCTGTGTCACAGACAATCGTCAGCGGATGTAAGGGAACATAATTTAATACGAGTGCCTTTTGCAGTGCCAGTGGTTTGGCGTAAACCAAGCAATCATTCAAATGACTTCTACTTCAGTACTGCGCAACCGGATAGAAATAGACTAAAAGGAAAGAGGAAGAGTTGTCATGCTATTCCATCTGCCCGACGCTACGTACCATACAGCAAATATTTATCCACTCCTATCGTTCCAGAAACAATTGCTGAATAGAAAGAAGTGGGAGAAGATACCCCCGATGAACAGACTGAGACTTCAGCATCAAGTGAACCTGATTTTCACATAAATTTTCAAACAAGAATCATCATCATCATCATCATCATCATCATCATCATCATCATCATCATCATCATCATCATCATCATCTTCATTGTATAAAGAAGGTATTAAAACAGTCAAGACCTTGTTGCGTTTCCAAAAAATATATATTATACACAGTTCAACGTTTCACCCTCAACGGGCGTCCTCAAGGACATTCACAGAAATAACTGGCAAGAATCTAGATAGACACAGGCTATAAAAACTAAAGTGCGTACATACATGTCTCAACATTTAAAGGAGCGGTGAGTACAAATCGAAAAGGCCAGAGAGAAGGGAACACTAAAGCCAGAAGTGGTAGAGAGAGAGGGGGGGACAGGTGCGTGGAAGTAAGGAATATAATAACAGAAGGGTGTGGTGAACACAAATCGGAAAGATCAGAGAAAGAGAAACACTAGGGCCAGAGGTGGTAGAGAGAGGGAAGGGGAAAGATCCAGTGCTCCAGTGCCAGATCTGCGACAGACATCGGCGATCATGGTTCTTCATTCATTCCTTTGCTTGGATGCTCTTAACAAAAGCTACGTTTCACTGATTTTTTCCCTGTCAGTCACTTGTTAGGGTTCCCCAAGTAGGTTTCTGTGGGCGTACCCCTGCCTCGCTTGCCTTCAATTTTGCCAGTGAGAGCTAGATGTTCAAGACCCTTATGTAACAACATTTATCGTTTCCTAATTGTTTATAACAGCGAGCATCCCACGTGGGCTTCACCAAACACTACCTCATTAATTGATTTCTTTTCCTTCCCCGATACTCTAAGCAGTCTCCTAAGAAACCACATTTCTGTTGTTTCTATTTTATTTTCACTATCTTTAGAGATTGTCCAGCATTCACAGCCATATAAACTCGCCCCAAAAAGTTAAGGAACAGCTTGTGTTTTCACCTGTCAAATCTAAACTTCAATATCTCACAAACCCGTTAAGATTAGTCAACCAAACTTGGCACACGCACTGACGACTAGACACAGGTTGTCTGTACGGCAAATTTACCCGCATCAGCTTCACAGCGACGACGCAGGGCATTCTGAAACACAGCCGAAAAGCATGAAAAATGGGCTAGATTTCTCAGACTCAAGAACATTGGCATAGGGACAGTTAACTAAAACCAAGCTTGGCACGTGCTAAACAGATGTCTTAGCTGTGATTATTGCTCACTTACAACCTTTTATAAGCCCACGTTTTTCAGGAATGTTTCATTAAAACACGATGGTCCAAGAACGCTCGCTGCCTGACATCGACAGAGGACAAGCCCTTACCTGGCTCCAAAATGGCTCCACGTTCCCAGTTCTTGCACAACGACTTTGGGTGTCCCCATCAGTCATATAGAGGCTGCAAGAATGATGGCGAGCGACCGGAAGGGTCCAGGACAGGCCTCGACCATGGCCACCCCGTTTCACCAACGACAGCATCGACCGGTTTATCGTCAGACAGGCCGTGACGTCACGAACCATCACTGCAAACGGCATCGGGGACCAACTACAGGTTACAGCCAATGTCCACGAGATCGAGGAGATGGTAAGGAACTGTGTCCGTAGAGCCAGGTTTGCTTCTCGTGTCCTTGCCAGGCGCCCAAGGCACACCCCCCCCCACAAAGCAGCTCTCTGGGCGTGGTCTGCTCGCCATTCACAGTGGACACGATGTCAACGGGACCAGCTAATCTTCTTGGACGAATCCAAATTCAACCTGCTGCACCCAGACAGGCGAGCCCACGTCTGGAGGCGCCGAGGAGAGCTGTTCCACCCTGAGTGCATCCAGCAGGTGGCGCCCTACGGTGGAGGGTCTTTTCTGATGTAGGGAGGCTTCTCAGCTCACCACAGGGCCCCCTGTACAATATACTGGCCAATTTGACCGCCAGGCATCGTGGGGGACTTCCTGCAACAGCGAGATGTCACCGTCATGGACGGACCAGCTTGTAGTCCGGATTTGAACCCAATAGAGAACATTTGGGATCCCATTGACTGGTGGATAAGGAACAACAACCCTCTTGCACAAAACTTTCAACAGCTCTTGGGTTGCCTCGTCCAGGAGTGGCAGAACCTACAGCAACAAGTTCTCCGAAGGCATGTTCTGTCCATGCGTCGTCGCTGTGCCGAGTGTTTGATCAAACGGAGAGGCTACATCAACTATTGACAATGTTCATGAAGAACTATGGCTGTTCAGACTTTTGAAATCC
>NW_004797611.1:353985-358985 GCF_000002075.1 Aplysia californica
AGAGAGAGAGAGAGAGAGAAAGAGAGAGAGAGAAAGAAAGAGAGAGAGGGAGAGAGAGAGAGAGAGAGAGAAAGAGAGAGAGAGAAATACAGTAAAATGGGTAGGATAGACACATGCATAGTTGGGAAGAGTTTAAGTGTAGCCTCTGCTAAGAAGATCCCACACTGTTTGACATACAGGTAGGTGCAAGTACCACCCTTTGTCCACTATCTGAAGCTAGACTTACGGAGAAGGAGTACCCCTGGGTGGGGAGAATTCCGACAGGTCCCAAACTGGCGATTCTGCTGATGTTAGCGTTGCTTGGGGCACACTGGCGATACCTTGTCGTGTCGGTCAGGACGTTAACGCTGGATACAGACAAAGGGAAACAGAGAAAAAACAACAATTAAAAACGAGCTGAGTGTGAAATACATAACAACATTTTAGGTTGTTTTGGTCGTATTCATTTTTGAAATGTTGGTTTTAAGCATTAACCTTAGGGTGTTGAAAAAAACTTAAACATAAACAATGACCAATTCAAAACACTTACCAGAAACCTTCTACCCTTAAAAACTGTTCTTTGTTGTTGTTATAGCCTCCGATTAACACGATGGAAGTATTTTTCATATTCTGATAAGATACAGAAAAAGGTCATGATTGCTAAATTAATCACTGCGATTTCTGCGCCGTGAAAAAGATTCAAGGTTCTATTGCCACCAGAGGCAGGTAAAGGCAATTTTCACGAAACCAATAACAGCAACAAAGCAGGCGTTTGTCAAGTTTTGGGCGTGTGGAGTTATTGGTATCATCTCAAAGCGTATTCATTTGTTTTGCTTTCGGTGAATAGAAATCGAAATATTAGAGATTGAAGGAGGTGGGGGTAGCCTGTTTTCAGAAGTAAAATTAGCAAGAAAATGACTTCCATGTCTTCTAATATGGCCTGGAGGGCAGCCCTTCTTTTAGAGCCCTGTTTGTCTCAAGTATGTGTTAAACTCAGTTGATAAAAAAACAAAACAACAACAACCAAAGATGAACATATAGCATCAAGACACAAGACATATAAGAGCCAACTTACGAGCAGAAGGATCCAGAACTGGTATAGCTTTTCTTTGCGCCAAAGTCGACCAATCTGAAGCCAGCGGTCTTGTTGTCAGCTCCAATTGTCAGCAACTTCTTGGCAGTAAAGTCAATGGCGAACCTTCTCAAAGACTGGAAAGTGAACAGAACACCAAAACAAACTATAAGACTCTACTATATTTAGAATTTTAGAAAGAACAAGTACGTTTTACCTGTCAACAATACTTAGTTCCAATGCAATCTCCCTGCCCTCTCTCAGGGTAATTAGATTTCTTTCGGGGTTTTTTTAAATTTACCTTTACACCTCAATACGATAATTTTAATGTAGGCTCTAGGAAATTCTAAACCGGAGTATTTGGTACTTATATAAAATAACAAAGCTAGCATTCACACGTCTTTTAACATAGACTGTTATTAATATGTTAACCAACCAAGTATCCATGTTGTGTTTTTATTACATTTGTAAACTATTAACAGATTCTTCATTTTCTTTATGGAATCTCCATTAATCAACAAAAAACCACGTGAATGAGTAATGAATCCGTACCATCACTTCAGTAGCAGGTGGAATGATTTAGCAGATTTTAAATACGCCCCCCCTCACCACTAAAAATGTATTTTTAGAAAAAAAAATCACCACCCACAAAAACGCGGGCGCGAGCGTGCATATACAGGAAGCCGTTTCCTCAGCGGGTAATGATGTTCTAAGTAATAAGAAGATTTGAATTTACTTAGGGGTGTTTTCGTGGCCTATACGTTAAGGCGTTAGCCTCTCATTTAATAGGTCCCGGTTTCGAATCCGGATAGCGACGGAAATTTTTTTCTCTAAAATTGTCTCCTTTCACCTACTTTCCTTCTCTCTACCAATATTCTGTCGTTTGCTTTCGCCTCTACTTTTCTCACACCCCCTCACCTCCTTTGCCTCCTCCTCTGGGATCCTGACTCTTTCTATAGCCTTTCAACTGTTACTCCCTGGCTCCTTTTTACTGCTGTCTTTCAGCCTCACCTCTGATCTTGTGGTAGGACAGATACACGCCAAGCCTTCTTGGACAAGGGCTAAAATTCTCAGAGGTTCCGTGTGCAATTTGCGCACGTTAAAGATCCCTTGGTGGTCCAAAGTCGATAGGAGTATGCTTCGGCCGCCATCCAGGCAAAATTCAAAATTTCTTGCCAACTGAAAATATTTATTGTGTCCCGCGCGTTCATTTCACCTTATGCAGTTGCGAAGGCCGTAAAACCACTTACCCCCCCCCCCCCACCCCCCACCCCCATGCCCAAAAAAGAAAGAAGTTGCTTACGTTGGTGGGCAAGTCATAGATCACCCCGTAGTACTGATCTGGAGAGCAGGAACAGTTGGCCGCGGGTACTGAGGCCGCCAGCGTACAGGGGAGAGCGATGAGTAGAACAGCCAAGACGTTCATGGTGACGGAACTGTGAGGGGGGAGAGAAAGTTTTAAAATCAAACAATCACGCTACGAGCATTACACTAGCAAACCTAAAACTTCAATGATTACCCAAATTGCACATGCGAACCTATCCGATATTGGGACAAATTAAATATCGGATTTTGCCCGAATACGCTGGCACTGTTCGAATACAACAAACACGAAAGAGGCCAAACATCCTTAAGGCAGCCTCATACCAGTACGACATAGTCCCTTAGAGGTGGAATGCATTACGATTGAAGAAGTGGAGAGACATCATCAGCCATTAATTTGTGTATTACGAGCACCAGTCAAATTTGATTACAAATCGTTAGGTTCGCTCATGCGACGCTTTAATTTTTGTTTTTGTTCAAACACTATAGGTTTGCAAGTGTAATGTTTAAATTTGCTTAAAATTGAATAGGTTCGCAATTGTAACGTTTTGAAAAATAAGGTTCGCAAGTGTTATGCTCCCGGTACGAGGCTATTAAAATCAGAAGGGGTCTAAAAGACTATGAAGAAACGGGGTAATATTAGAGATTAAGAAATAGGCCTTCAAAGCCAGTCAAATACAAATAAATAAAAATAAGGATTGAAAATAAGAAAAATGATATCCAAAAGCAGGTTACCAAAACGAGAGTAATGCTGATGGGATTAAAGAGTGAGTGGATATTGCGCCAAGATGGAAAAGATATGTCCGTGTGTGTGTATTTGTGTGTGTGTGTGTGTGTGTGTGTGTATTTGTGTGTGTGTGTGTGTGTGTGTGTGTGTGTTGTGTCTGTGTCTGTGTCTGTGTCTGTGTGGATGTGTGAGTGTCTGTGTGTGTAGAGGGGGGGGGCGGTCTGGGGGAGGGAGGGGCTGTTGTTATGAGCTGAGAACGATTAAAGTTTCTTGCCCCTACCAGAACATTAGTGGCTCTGGGTACGAAAATCGACGAAATATTTGATATTTTAAGGACCCAAAGGCTTTTTTAAAGATACATACACGAATACACAAGAAAAGCTTGCGAACTGTCATTTACAGATTTTCAAATTTGCTTTTGCAGCAACGTCTTTGTTTCCTCGTCCCCTTTCCCATAACAAAGAAAAGAAAATATTTAGTTGACAGTAATTAACCAAGCAAAAAAGGATCGTTGATCAGTTCTATAGTTTTCCAACAGCTACACCTGTCCATTGTTCGGTGGTTCGCGTAGAAACAAATTTCAAAAGTTGTGTTGATTTACGTGTTCTAAATCTTGACTACTTCATTAACTGAGCCGTTGATGTACCATTAGTTTAGTTGGCATCATCTAGGTTTTAGCGTGGATGGCTTTGGTTCAAATCCACAATGACATACTCCTACAATTGAGTCATTAGTGGAGTTTTCAATGATTTCCGTTTACCAGGCTTGGTTGGTTTGTTTGTTTTTTTAATATAAATTTAGTAAACGGACGAAGAAAGTCAGATATCTCGCCTTTGAAATAACTATGCAATACCGAAATGAGCCTTAAAATCATACAATTACAATGTTGGATCCTGAAGAGGGGGGGGGGGGTGCAGAGATGGACATGTTCCGACTGCAGTGACCCCAATACAGTAGACAAGTAAGACAAGTCAAGTAAGACAATTACAATGTACTGCTGGTGGCAGAGTGGTTAGTGCGCTCGTCTACCAAGGGGAAAGTCCGGTTCGAGCCTCGGTTCGGACAAGGACTTTTTTCGCTCCCTCCTGCCCATCCAGCAGTAATGGGTACCTGACTTTGAGTTGGGAAGGTAAAGGTGAGTTGGAAAGGAACTGGCCATCCTACCACAATATGCCGAAGGCCTAGGAAGTTGTCTCACTAACACAGCAATCCAAATGTCCGGATCGGATGCGAGAACAACTTTACTTTACTATTACAATGTCTCATGTAACAGGAAACACAGTGTCCACCTCTTATACATACAAATAGGAAAGAAGAGTTCTACAATGTACTTCAACTCTTCCTTCCTCACTAAGTGGTAACGCAATACTAAGACGTATCATTGCACAGTTGATACATGTAACAAACTTTGGTCTGGCACCACGCTGAAGTTCGGGGTTCAAATCTTGCAAAGTTAAACCTACTCCTGGCTTCCCAGAAAAAGGTTTCCATCAGACAACTCTCCTAACGGTCAAAGATAGTTTACTCTCTCTCTCTCTCTCTCTCTCTCTATATATATATATATATATATATATATATATATATATATATATATATATATATATATATATATATATATATATCTTTTTTTGTCTAAAGATCGTTGTCTTTTACAAAACTCGCGAAAGACTATATGAAAAAACACATTATTTAACTCCTTATCTATCCACAATTTGTAGGAAACATTAAAAGAAAGTGAATTAGAAATGGCCCAAGTCAGAAGAAAGAGGTGTCCAAATTGTATTAGACAGTTACAAACAAATCTGCTGCAGTCTGTGGTGGAGAGTGGGTAGGATATTCTGTTGATTCCAAGCTTGGTGACTTTTTTCTTGCAGATTGTCCAGATTTTATAGGTAAATG
>NW_004797611.1:361077-362409 GCF_000002075.1 Aplysia californica
ACACACACACACACACACACACACACACACATACACACATATACGCACACACTCGTCTAGTGGCCTCAACTACATACCGTTGGAAAACTTAAAATCAAACGAAAGCATTATGCCTCCCAAAGCAGACATGCAAACAGTTCTACATTGTATTATGTTTGCATTTAATCTCAAAAGCAACGTGCATCTTTCCTTTAGGGAAGTAGCGGCACCGGCTCCTTGACCCTCAATTATTATTTGTACGGAGTGCCCTTCAGTGGGATCGGGATGGGTCGGAAACTAAAAGTGAATGTAACCAATACAAGCAAGCTCTATGCCTTTTACATTCTATATTATTACCCCAGCCAACCTGATAGCATTCTGAAACGATCTCAACTTCCTGGGAAGCATACAGAGCAAGCTGCCATTTTTATAGGGCGAAAATATTAACGTACTGACAAGATCTTTCGCCTTCTATGGCGGGGTCCCATTGTCACCTTGGTGAAGTTTGGAAAATTCGTGTAAGGTGCCTGTTCAAGAACACATCGTCGGATCTGAGGCTCAAACGTCGAACCTGAAACCTCACAGTAACGAGTCCTGTACCTAACCACTAGACTACCTACGCCACTTGTGTTTAGTATTATCATCATCATCATCATCATCATCATCATCATCATCATCATCATCATTGTTTAAAAAGCAGAGTAGGAAATCATCATCATTATCATGTTCATCATTGTTTTAAGCTTCAGAAAACTGGTCTTTACCTTCTTCAAAGTACCCTACTTATTTACCTTGAGGGAGAAAAGACAAAACTTTTCGACGTGCTCCAAATTATTGTCGTTCTGGTAGTTTTAAATTTAAACTTCACAATCAGTCATTAAGTAGGTTATTTGAAGGCTGCATTATTATTTTTCCTTATCATACTACCAGACTAATGGAAACATTCTTGGAAGACCGAAATAAATAGGCTAAACACCTTTCGAATACAAACATCCGGTATCGGCGAGACAGGTAAAGACACAATACCATCTTCGCTCCCAAGCCAGACCAAGATTCTCTCTAGGGTGTAACTTAAAGAACGCCTTCCCTTATCAAGAAGACGTTCGTGTCCGTTTGTTCACCCTCGAGAAATCAGAGCTCTTAAACCTGGCCCTGATTCTTTGACTGTAGCCTTCCAACGAAGGTGAAGATCAAGGGCGTCTCCACTGTCTACATGACCAACAAGGCTACGGCAGACTTTTTGTTCGCATTATCTGTTCAGAGAACTAGGCCTCACAATATCAGGGACAATATCTTCTGGGTCAAGAAGATTTTGAATGACGGGTTTTATTTCTTTATTATTATTTGGGGGGG
>NW_004797611.1:362940-369945 GCF_000002075.1 Aplysia californica
GTAGCCAGTGCTCCAGATCTTGGGGCTCCTCGCTGCACAATGGACAGATTGGGTCCGATGTTTTGTCTATTCTATTTTTGTAGGCCCCACAGCCAGAGAAGTGACCTGTCCTGATTTTTGTCAGTAGTGACTGATCACTGCGGGACTTAATTTGAGCCTCTCGTTTTAAGGAAATTGCCCTGTATATTTATTTCGTCTGCGTGTGGGATACTGGAGGGTCTTTTGTGATCAGTTTTATATGGGCGCACGCACTTTCAAACGCATTTTGACGGCTTGAGCCCGGCAGCACTCTTTCCAGTTTTGCATTACTGTCAGCGAGATCGTTGCCGAGGATATCGCAGTAACCAGGGATCCACTGAATCGTTGGTTGATGTGTTGTATTATTTATGCGTAGTCGCATTCGGTCGAGGGGTGTTGCTGATGTTGTTGCTATTGACATTGCTGAGGGGGGGGGTTGTACTTTTTTATGGTTTTTGATACGGTTAGTGTTGCTGTTGAAGATGTTATAATTACTGTAGTAAAGCGGTTTAGAGTCAATTGGCCCAATGCCTTTTCATAATAGATTGAGATCTGAATTCTTTTCCTGTCGGCGTTTAAAAAGAAGGCAGAGAGGGGGGAAATTGAGATTGGATCAATATGGAAATGATTACAAGTATTTGCCTTACTCTCGGAAAGCAATGAGGCTGTATAGCAAAAAAAAGTTTGGATTGGAATACCCGAAGAAGGAGATCAAGGGAAAAGGCCGCATGGAACCTTGAAAAGAGTGACGGAGAATAATTTACTGAAAAGTGGGAAGACATGGAATAATATCATGAGGCTCACTCTGGACACGGAATTATTGAAAGTGTTTGTCCACCGTGTATACCTTTGATTCAGGGTGAGAATTGCAATGGTGATAATGAAGGGTTTGTCCACGATCCTTGAGCTCGCTGTTGTCCTTTCAGTGAGCCCTTTTTGCTACCCTAGTGACACACTGCTCTCTTGCACTTTTTTCCGACTTATAATTTTGTTTCTAAAACAATACTGGTAATGCGTTCCATATACACATTAGTAAATACTGTGATATCTAATCCCGTTGTGACGTGTCCCTGTCATTTGAGAAAACAAGCTGCTGTTTGTAAACTTATATTTTCTAAGCGGCGTCGGTAGCTTTGTGATTATGCTACAGGACTCATAATCGTGAGGTTGCAGGATCAGGGTTTGATCCTCAGCTCAGCCCGACGTTGTGTCCTTGGGAGAGGCACTTTACACGAAATTCCCATTTGGTTCGGTCCTTTCGGAGATTGGCATTAAACGCTAAGTGTTGATAGAGGCATCAAACCCATTTCACCCTTTTTCATTTTTATATTTTCTGAGCCGTTTGATTTTAATGTCCACGAGGAGCCAAAGTCACCAGGTTGTTATTTAAAACCACACCCGCCTCCCTGGCCTCTCACCACCCAAACCTAGGGTCAGGGGATGCCAGTTTTTCCATCAAGATAAGACAGTCAGCAATAATTGATAGGTGCCAACTCACCAATAGGTGGCATGATTAAAAACTTGGAAAAAGACTTTTTCAATGGCCGATAAAGGGAAGAAGTGCTTCTTAGTTTTAAAGAGACCTCATGTTTTTTAGATACTGATTCAGTAACCAAACGAACATACCATCAAAGTAATGCAACACCTATTGCAGGATTATTTTGTTCGTGACTTGCAACACGCTCGCACACACTAATACACACACACATACAAACGCAGAGGCGGAAACAAACAGACAGACAGACAGACAGACCGACAGACATACAGACAGACAGACAGACAGACAGACAAACAGACAGACAGACAGACAGACAGACAGACAGATAGACAGTATTAGAAAGAGAAAGACAAAGACATGGAGAACATATCACATCGCCGGTGGAGTGATGAAACCTTGTAACCCGCAATTTTTTCGAAAATCGTTTGTTTGTTTTTGCCTTAATGTCTTCTCCCAGTCCTTCTTCACATTGTGTCAAAAGCACTAGGTTAAATTATAAAGAGAAAGTATGAAAAAGACTTAATTAAAAAAAACTCGTATGTTTCCCCTAATGATATCTGGCGTGATGAAACCTCGCAACCCTCACCTGGTGCGCCGATCTGCTTTTGCGTGGTTTCATCACTCCCAGTTTGAGAGAGTGGCGTGCTTATACGAGGTTCTGGATAAACGTTCTTTATGGAAGCGCTCGTAATTGACATTTTCTGGTGCATTTTATATGCCTGACTGAATAAAAAACAAATTTCATTCTTTCTTTCTTTCATTCATTCATTCATTCACTTTATTTCAGTCAGTACAGAAATTCAAATATGGTCATAAGTGAAGAAATTACATTATGTAAATCTACCTGAAATCCTGTTATAGGGATGGCTAGCGCGTTGGTAAACAAGATGTTCTCATCAAGCACAAACGTAGTTAACACTTAATTTAAGGCAACAGTCACACCTTGCTTACTAAGAAATATTGACAAGTCTATGCACTCTCCAGACGTCAACTGGCCTTTTTGTTTATCCTAGAGAGGGTAACGTTTCATACCTTCTCAGACTATGAATCCGCTGATTAGTTGAATAGTACTGAACTTATCCAGGTTCTTCTTGACCCTGAAGTCAAAAGAGAGCATTGTGATAAATGTATGCCTCAACAGTACAAGTGATATGGACTTTTGCGTATCTGTTTTGAATATCTCCCCCATCTGTGCTCGCATCACCTAGATTTTTACACTATCCAAGAGCCGGTTTGGAAACCACTGAGCAGGCCACGTTCCATGAATTGACCCCCACCATGTCGCAGTCCTTTCAAGGGATGTGCCTTATATGTGGGGGCAAGGAAGTGTCAGCATCATCCCAGACTAAGTCTGCATCAACACCAGTTGTCACCTGATCCAGAAACACAGCTCATTTGTGATGCCAGCATGAATGATGTTCCACAGAGGAAAAGAAAGGGTTTTCAGGAGTATCAGCAAATAAGAGAAAGACCGTCCGTGGATCTGGACTGGAATACATAATGATTTAATGAAAAGATCAGCTACGTAACTGAAACCAAACGGTGATTGCAAGAGCTGAACTCTGAAATGTAAAGGGCTCTCGTGGAAGACAGACATTCTAATTTTAATTTAGTGTGGTCCTCTCATGTTCCTTCATGGGACTAGTGGACATAAAACAACCTCAGAGGAGGTATTCAGAAACTAACCAGACAGGGCATACCTTCAAATACACATTTAAAAAGGTGGTCATAAGGTGCCAGTGTGTAAAAGGATGTCCCTGCATTCAACTATTCAACTGGGTTGAGTGAATGATTTGCAATAAACATTTTGAATCAATTATCAAAAGAACTCAGATATCTTCAAAATGTATGCACAATTCTGCCAAGGCCACAGGAGGTAGCCTCTCAACAGACCCCGCCCCCCTCAATGAAACAATCAGGCAGAATAGCCTGTTTTTGTTTCATGCCAAAGAAAGATAGATCTATATGCGACCGTAGCATTATCCGTGAAGTTGGCAACGTGCGGAGGAGGTTTGGAATGCGCACATTCTATAGAAAAGGGACAGTGTGCAAGGAAAAGGAACGAGACAAATCTGAAGCCATCAAATATCTCGCCAGTGATGAACCTAAATCGGTGCGTGATTTCTATGGATCTTCAGTCTGTACTTCTTACACCCAAACTGAATGCACCAGCCCTATATTACAAAACTAAGCCTGTCGTTCATAACTTTACTGTATTTGAAGCTGCAACACACCAGACTACTTGTTACGTGTGGCATGAAGCAGAAGGGGGACTTATACCAAATGAGTTTGCTTCATATCTAAGGTATTTCCTGAAGGAAAAGCAGGATTTTCAGAAAACCATCATCGACAGCGACTGCTGTGGTTACCAATACAGAAATGCCACACTAGCCAATATTTCTCTCAGTCTGTTTGCAACAACACATGGTAGCACAATTGAACAGAAACAGTTGATCAAAGACACACAAATGGAAGTTGACTGTGCACTCAACTATTGTGAGATCAGTTGGAAGAGCACCCATCGAGGTTCCCCTACAATACCTCCATTTCTCAGGATGGCAAGAGCAAAACCAAAAGCTTATCAAAACAAATATTTGGATCTCACAGACAGACAGACAGACAGACAGACGGACAGACAGACAGACAGACAGACAGACAGATAGACAGACAGTGTTAGAAAGAGAAAAACGAAGGCATGGAGAACATATAATATACTGTTCCCGTGCAAACTTATTTTATCTCCCACACACCAGACCAACACTTACGCACTCTAGTGCACGCACAAGCACCCCCCCCCCCCTTTTTCCAGACAAACACACATACAAACACAAAAACGCACACACTCAATCAAACACATGCATGTATGCGCGTCTGTTTGTCTGTCTGTTTCCGCCTGTGTGTTTATATGTGTGTGTGTGTGTGTGTGCATTAGTGTGTGTGTGCGCACGGACGCGTTGCTTTCAAGTGAATAAAAAAAGTGACACATTGTTTTCGTTTGTGTATAGTTTTCTAATTGTAGATATTTTGTCGTCACAATCGAAACAATTTAGATTATAATTTATGAAGTGGGCTTCGGCCCTGCCTGTCAGAGCCAACCAGGGTTAAGAGGGATACACTATGATAGCAGAAAGACCGAAATGCTGGAGAAAAATTCTCCCCATTCGGAACCGAACTCAGGTCTTTCTCATACAACATGAGGCGTCTAACAGCTGTACCACTGAGAATGGTTAACTGAGTAAATCAGCTTCAACTTCATAGTAATACGTCAGAAAATTTTGTCTTTTCTCTGTGAAAGGGAACAGATAACTAAACATTTCATAATGGATAAGAAAAGTGTTTAAAAAGTTCTACAGACTTTAAGGTCAAAGTTTTGTGCTTTTCTCTTCATTATTTACATTAATACTGGTAACCCACATTATTACCTTTGATCCTCGTTCGCCCTAAAGTTCCAAACCGTCGAAGACGTGTACACTATGACGTTATCGTAAAAGTAAGCGACAGAAACACAACTTTTGGTAAGAGACAGGGGTAAGTGATTTTTACGGACTTCAGTATTGAAAAATGTGGGTCATCATTTTCTTATAAATATGGACAATATACAAGCCACAATCATTAAGCTGGGAATCACCAGATCACTTAATTGACCTTCCACCACAGACTGCACTAGGTTTGTATGTAAATGTCTTGTTGCGTTTTTTACTTTTCGTTCTTGGGGATTTTGACGATTAAACAATAATAATCTTGGCCTTTTTTTCTTTTTTTTTTTAGTTCGAAAATTGTTTGACCATTGTTCTTACAGTTTCCTTTCTCTCTTTGTTTCAGTGAATTTACAGTTCGTTAGATAAGTGATACCTAATTTCAAAGGAAGAACACTTATCTACCAGATAGGACCTTATGCTGAGGGTAACTTTTCTTTTAAGAGCAAAAGAACTGTTAAGCCTGCTCGAATTCAAAAGTGAAACTTTCCACTATTAGTCAATCTACTTAAGCCAGTTTTGTCACAGAATTCAGTTCTCTATCAATTATATAAATTATAGTGAAAGGCTTCCTCGCAAAACGTAAAGCCCGGCCTGTCAATTTTATACACACGTGTTGAAACTGATGTTTTAACTCAGAGTCACACTGAATTGTTTGAGTCGGTTACTTTTATGGGAGAAAGTTTCCTGTAAAGTAATCTATTACTTTTCAAAAAGAAAAAAAACTCAATAATTGTTTTCTTGCAGATATTAAGATTCAAATCTTATTTTTCCGTATATTTTGACTTTTTAAAAACTGTGTGGGGAGGCCTGTTCAAAGGTATAGCGTAAAATAGAGAAGGTTGTGAACATTTTCTTTGGTTAATTTCACAGGGCAGTGGCATAAAGGGTCACAAACAAAATCTGTCTTTCTGCTGGTATAATGTATCACTCTCAGCCCTGGTTGACCCTGACAGGAAAGTCTGAGTGCGGTTTCTGAATTATCTTAATTGTATCGATTTTGGTGTAAAAACATCTAGATCTAAATTTTAAAGAAATAAATCTTCTCATTATTTTTTTACTCATATTGTCCAACTTTCACAATTCCTTTTGAACTGAATTCTGACTTTACAGAATGTCATTTTCCTGTCATACCTCTTGATCTTCGTGTAATGATTATTATTATTAACGCTGACCGCTTGTCTTTGAAATTTTTTCCCCCTCACAGTTCCGACATCATGAACGTCTTGGCTGTTCTACTCATCGCTCTCCCCTGTACGCTGGCGGCCTCAGTACCCGCGGCCAACTGTTCCTGTTCTCCAGATCAGTACTACGGGGTGATCTATGACTTGCCCACAAACGTAAGCAACGTGTGTGTGTGGGGGGGGGGGGGTAAGTGTTTTTACGGCGATCGCAACTTCATTAGGTCATTCTTTTCTGAGCACGCGGGACCCAATAAACATTTCCAGTTGGAAGGAAATTTTGAATTTTTCCCAGGTGGCGCCGAAGCCTATTCTTATCGATTTTTGGACCACCAATGGATAGTTAACGTGAGCAACTTGTACACAGGACCTCCGAGACTTTTAGCCCTTGTCCGAGAAGATTAGGTGTAGATCTTTTCTACCCCAGATCGGGGTGTGTGGCTGAAAGACATCCCTAAGAAGGAGTAGAAAGGTTGCAGAGAGAGTCCGGAGCCCAGGGGAGAGGGGCAAAGGAGGTGAGGGGGTGAAGATAAATAATGGAGGCGAAAGCAGAGGGCAGAACATTGGTAGAGAGCAGGGAAGGAGGTGAAAGGAGACAATTTTAGTTAAGAAAAATGTCCGTCGCCATCCGGATTCGAACACGGGACCTATTGAATGAGAGGAGAACACCTTAACCCCTAGAACCCCCCTAAGTAGCTTCAATTCTGACATTATTTAAAGCAATATTCCCGCAGAGGAAACGGCTTTCCGTATCCGCACGCTCGCTCCTGTGTTTTTGTGGGGTTGTGGTTTTGTTCTTCTTATAAATTTTTAGTGAGCGGAAGACGGGGGG
>NW_004797611.1:370176-373129 GCF_000002075.1 Aplysia californica
CATTTGCAACTTCATTATGAGCGCACGGGACCCAATAAACATCTCCAGTTGAAGGAAATTTTGAATTTTTCCAGGTAGGCGCTCGAAGCCTATTCTTATCGATTTTGGACCACCAATGGATAGTTAACGTGAGCAACTTGTACACAGGACCTCCGAGACTTTTAGCCCTTGTCCGAGAAGATTAGGTGTAGATCTTTTCTACCCCAAGACCGGGGTGTGTGGCTGAAAGACATCCCTAAGAAGGAGTAGAAAGGTTGCAGAGAGAGTCCGGAGCCCAGGGGAGAGGGGCAAAGGAGGTGAGGGGGTGAAGATAAATAATGGAGGCGAAAGCAGAGGGCAGAACATTGCTAGAGAGCAGGGAAGGAGGTGAAAGGATACAATTTTATTTTATAAGAAAAATTTCCGTCGCCATCTGGATTCGAACCCGGGACCTATTGAATGAGAGGCGAACACCTTAACCCCTAGAACCCCCCTAAGTAGCTTCTAATCTTCTTATAATTATTTAAAGCAATATTCCCGCAGAGGAAACGGCTTTCCGTATCAGCACGCTCACGCTCAAGTTTTTTGTGGGGTGATGGGTTGTTTTTTTAAATAAGTTTTTATTGAGCGGAAGTAGGGGGGGGGGAGGGGGTGTATTCAAAATCTGGTAAGTCGTTCCACCTGATGCTGAAGTGATAGTACGGATTCATTTCTCGTTAACATGTTGATTAATGGAGATTTCATAAAGAAAATGAAAAATCTTTTAAAAGTTTACAAATGTGATAAGAAGACAATATTGAAATATGGCTGTTTAATATTTTAATAACAGTCTTTGTTAAAAGACGTGTAAATGATAGCTGTGTTATTTTATATATGTACAAAATACTCCGGTTTAGAATTTCCTAGATCCTACCTTAAATGCATTGTATTTGGGTGCCGTGCTTTCTATAAAGGTCTAAAGTAAATTATAAAAACGTAACTAATCATATCACCAGGAGATGGGAGGGGGTTTATTGGAAGTACATACTGTTGATGGCTAAAACGTACTTGTTCTTTCTAAAATTCCAAAAATAATAGGGTCTCATAGTTTATTTTGGTGTTCTGTTCACTTTCCAGACTTTGAGAAGGTTCGCCATCGACTTTACTGCCAAGAAGTTGCTGACAATTGGTGCTGACAACAAGACCGCTGGCTTCAGATTGGTCGACTTTGGCGCAAAGAAAAGCTATACCAGTTCTGGATCCTTCTGTTCGTAAGTTGGCTCTTATATGTCGTGAGTCTTATAATTAGATTCTTGCATGTGGTTGAATGATGCATCTGATGTGATATGTAGATTTTGTGAGCTTTACTTCTCTTTTCGTATTGAATTTTAAGGAGGGTAATAGATAAGTTAAATTTGTATGTATACTTAAATGTGTTATTGTGGTCCTGTACAGCAAAGAAAAATTTCCTTCTGGGATAATAAAGTGTTATTTTATCTATCTTATCTTATCTTGTCTTATATTTGGTTTTTGTTGGGAATTTTAAATAGTGTTTAACACCTGCTTTAAAGAAACAGGGCCATATTAGAAGATATGGAAGACATTTTCTTACTAATTTTACTTCTGAACGTAGGCTACCCCCACCTCCTTTAATCGCAAATATTTCGACTTCTATTCATCGAAAACAAAACAATAGAACACGCTTTGAGACTATACCAATAACTCCACTTGCTAAAACATAGACAAACGACTGTTTCGTTGCTCTCATTGGTTTGGTGAAAATTGCCTTTACCCACATCTGGTGGCAATAGAACCTCGAATCTTTTTCACGGGGCAGAAACCGCAGTGATGTATTGGCTATAATGCCCCTTTTCTGTATTTTATCAGAACATGGAAAATATCTTCGTCCTGTTAATCAGAGGCCATAACTAAAACAAAGACGAGATTTAAAGGGTAAAAGGTTTCTAGTGAGTGTTTTGAATTGGTCATTGTTTAGTATTAACGTCCCTTTTATCACTCTAAGGTTAATGCTTTGAACCAACATTTCAGAAATGAAATATGTTGTTAGGTATTTCACACTCGCTCGTTTTTAATTTTTGTTTTCTCTGTTTCCCTTTGTCTGTATCCAGCGTTAACGTCCTGACCGACACGACAAGGTATCGCCAGTGTGCCCCAAGCAACGCTAACGTCAGCAGAGTCGCCAGTTTGGGACCTGTCGGAATTCTCCCCACCCAGGGGTACTCCTTCTCCGTAAGTCCAGGTTCAGATAGTGGACAAAGGGTGGTACTTGTACCTACCCGTATATCGAACACAGTGGGATCTTTTCAGTTGAGGCTACACTTAAAATCTTCCTGAACGTATCTGTGTCTACCTTGCCTATTCTACTGTAATACACATTTAATGATCATCATCATAATTAATATCATCATTATTATTTCATCTTATCTGACATTAAAGACAGCCAACACTTCCTTTAAACTGAACCAAAGCCTTCTAGAGACACCCACCTCGTTTAGTGATCATCATCATTATTATTATTATTATTACTATTATTAGTATCATTATTAATATTATTATTGTTATTACTATTGTTATCTTATGAACCAGTGTGTGTTGTGTAGCTGTTAAGCTCTTCCCTCTTGCACATAAAATGCTACGTGAGTTTGATTCTCGAATGAAAACAGTTTTATACAATAATATATCCTTCTGTCTACTTGATCGAAGTGCTCCTGCTCCTAAATGTTCTTGATCGTGTCGATGGAGACCCAAAAAAATGCATTATACTTACAAGTTTTTTTCGTATCTGTTTTATCTTTTTCCCCTCTTTCTTCGCCTTCAGCGTAATATCCTTTCCGTTCTCTCTCTTTCTTTCTTCCATGTCCTTGTCTTTCTTAACTTTCCACAATATCTGACAGTACAGCGTGGTTTAGTTTCTAATTCCAAATCTACGATAACAACGATATGGTACTCTCTCTCTCTCTCTCTCTCTCTCTCT
>NW_004797611.1:378321-383753 GCF_000002075.1 Aplysia californica
AAATGCTATTTATCATTATTATTATTCTTAGTCCTATCGCAGCAGAAGGTAAAGTATTGTGGCGTCAGATTAAGACTGAGCCGAGTTTCTTTCTCTGTTTTTTTGTGGGTTTTTTCCTTTGTTTTGTTTTTTTGTTTGTTTGTTGTTGTTGTTTTGTTTTATTTTGTTTGTGTGTTGTTTTGAGAACTAGAACGTTGTCTTTTTCCAGTAGTCGAATTCTTTTTTTAACAACATGAAACAAAAAGGTACTTTACAGAGAATGACATGATTGGATTTCAAGGCGTTTCTAAACTCGTCTACCCGTGAATTAGCATGATGTAAACTGATGCTTTATTTTACTGTGCAGCACACAAGGGGTATTTCGAGCGCCCTATATTGTATTGGATTTCTCTTAAACTAAGTAGTTCTGATATCATTATTAATAATAAAAATATAAATTCAGACCTTAGACGACGTGTATGAGTGACAGTTAAACCTTTATTTTAGCTAGAACTCACAGCATCATCGGGCTTGAAATAAAAAGTAAACCGTTTTGTCTTCTCTGCTGACGTCATACAAGCCTCTTTCTTTCTTTTTTGCCCTTTTTATAGTTCGCTATCTCAGAAATACAAAGTTCTATCTCACATTTTTGGTCGTTTTGAGTTACTAAGACCATTAGGTCAGAAACCAATTGTTCTATCTGCTCTTTTAAAATCGTAAAAATATTCCGAGTCGTTATCAAGATAATCAAAAAAATTGTATTTAATAAAAGCTTGACGTATTGTAAAACTCAAACATTTTGACGTCAAATTTCTCAAAACTAGCAGGTATCGAGCAGATAGAACTTCGTAATTCTGATGTAGCGAGTTAGAACTATGTTTTGCAGGGGTTTCTTATCATTCAAAAGAGAAAATTATAAAAGGTGGGAAAGCTGAAAAGAAGAAAAATTGAAAAGAAGGAAAGTGAAAAACAAACAAAAAATGTTTCTATTTTATGCTTTTATTCAATGTTTTTCAGTAAACTCCACACATAAATGTGTAGCCATATTTTCTCTCCTGCATGTGAATGGACTCAGCTGCCTGTTCCATAGAGGAAAGAGAAAAGACAGAATGCGCCTGTAGAAGCAAAGATATCAGATGAACAAAAAGATGCACTGAATGAAGACCAAGAACTGAAAAAAAATCAAGAAAGACCAGAAAGAAGGTGGTAGTATGCAATTATGATTTCTACGGATCTCTTTCAGTTGGAACGAATACAGCATCTTTACTAGCGTCTGTGGTGTAGCAGTTTGGTTTTTCGCTATTGCACGCAGTAGACGTGAATTCGATTGCCCCGTGGTAGAGATGGGGGTAGGGGGTGGGGGGGGGGGAGGGGGATGTCAATCGCGCATCTCCGTCGTTCTGATAGGACGTTGTATTCCTCTCAACTTGGGTTGGCACTGACAGGCAGAGTCAAAGCAGCTCGCTTCCTCAAAGGTCTAAATAGTGTCTGTGTGGGCGTAAAATGTTACAATTATTATTACGGCTTCGTTGGATTCGTTAACAAAAAGTGTTATAGGGAGCAGCCTTTTTAGTGATCACAATAATTACATATATTTTGACTTAGGACCTGACATCAGATGTGTTTCATTCGGGAGCCGGGTGTCTAGTTTCAATAAATCGTCTTTTTATGGGACGCAAGCCCGGAGATTTTTAACCCGGATGGAGACGAAATGAAACTAAAGAAAACTATAGTCCCCACGTCCTAAAACTGAACCATTAGCTTAGTGTTTAAAAATTCGAACTGATATAGGTTTAACGCCCCCCTATTCACACTAGAAGGGGTTTAACGCCCCATTAACTTCAAAGCGGCTATTTAAGAAGAGTGACCTCCGAATTGTATGTCCATCTCTGATGAGATCGAGCCAAAAGGGAGGAGAGCCTTAAAAACTCCCGAAAGAAATCCAAGTTCGGAACGACAACTCGAGGATTCTATCTGCATTCTAAGTAAACTAAAAAGAAGGTCCTGACTGGAATGTTTTTATTATGTTTGTTTTTTAAACCCCAAAACTTTTTGTCGACATTAAAAATTCCTCAAAACAATCCAAGTTCGGAACGACAAATTGAGGATTCCATCCAGATTCAACGTAAGCTATGAAAAGGTCCTGAATGGAATATTTTTAAAATTTTGTTTGCTTTTTAAACACCAACACTTTTTGTTGGCTCTGTCAGTTTCCTGAAAGTGAGTTCTAGAACTTTGGCTTGGCTCTCCTCCCACACGTGTTTATCTTCTCGGAGGTCGACGATCAATCGCAGGAAAGGTCCTTTACACTTTACTGTGCTGCGGATAGCTTGGAACCTATAACAGACCATCCTATAATGGGGTGTAGCCATCTGTACAAGATTTTCATAATAGTTTAAAAGTTTTCTTATTTCTTGTTGTCTGCCTTATTTTGTTTTGCCCTTTAGAGTCGTTATACCTCTTTAAGTCACACATTTATTTGAGCGAGCCTATGGGGAAAATCGATTATATTCAGAAAAAAAGAAAAGTGAAATACCACTAAAGTTGAGTCTCAAGCATTTTAACAGTTGCACCAGATGCAGATAATACTCAGTACCACGGCGGTAAAACCAATGCAAACACGCTGTTGATATCGTTATTGCTGCTGTGTTGTTGTTGATGCTGTTGTTGTTGTTGTTTGTTGTTGTTGTTGCTGTTGTTGTCGCTGTCATTGTCGTTGGCGTTGTTGCTGGTGTTGTTGTCGTCGTCGTCGTTGTTGTTTTTGTTGTTGGTT
Source organism: Aplysia californica (assembly GCF_000002075.1). Lineage (NCBI taxonomy): Eukaryota > Metazoa > Mollusca > Gastropoda > Aplysiida > Aplysiidae > Aplysia > Aplysia californica. The sequence continues at coordinate 381,074 of NW_004797611.1, forward strand.
TTGTTACACCTCGTAAGTAGAGACAATATCACTTTTAAAAAACTAGTCTATCGTTTCTTATCTTAACAATAGAGCTATGCTTATTGAGCGCATTTAAGGTCTAAAAAAGTGTTTATTTTAAAATTAACCTTTTTCTTAACAGGTTTTGCAACGAGAGAGTGGCACTGGAGAGCAGTGACGTAGGCCATAAAATACTAATGCAAAATGTGTGTAAGAAGCGGGAAGTGCTATAAGCACTCCTATTTTCGCGTAACAGAGATATATTTGTTTTAAAAATTATATAAATGTAGATCTATCAAGCAAATTTGTTAAAAATCCAGCCCCAACAGGTGTGGGGAAATGTGATTAAGTTAAGTCAAATTGATACAAACTGCTGTGCAAAGTAAGGAACACATTTGATTCCCCCGTTATAAAGATATTTGAGGATAAGTTTCGAAGCAAATGTTTGACCGCATCATAGCCTTGTGTCCAGTATTACAGACAGATGTTCGGGGAAAATTCCAAACACGGAAGACAAAACAAAAAGAAAAAGTTTCGAGAACACTTCGACATCTTCACCAGAATAAAAAGAGTGGCTAATAGTATCGTTCAACTACGTAGGTGCGAAAAAATTTCTTACAAGTTTTAAAATGTCGGGGTTTTTATAACGTTTCAAAGAGTCAAAATAGTGAGGTATCGTGGTGAAATCAGACGCTCGTCAAAATATTGAAATCAAAGAAATCTGCTTTTTTACTTCTTTTTTTTTGGGGGTTCAGCACTTTTTATGTTCATCTGAAAACACATTGTTTAGCATAGTTTACGGCAAAACATTGATCAAAGGTTTAAAAAATGTAACTTTTCAGTTTCCACGGACTCTCAGAATATGGAAGTTCCCAAATTTTACGTCTGAAACCAGGAGACCCTGACCTACTTAAATCGAAAATAGTTCGACTTCTATTCAATATAGATTCATAGATCGACATTTTTTCACCAACAAGGAAGGCAAATAAACTGGCTAAGGTAACACCAATAAATGTGTATGGCCAAAAGTGACGAGCGCCTGATTCCACCACGTCATGACATAAAATCCTAGATCTACCTCGAATGGCTTGCAATGAAGACATCTTGGTATCAAGCTCTTATAAAACAACTTGTCAACGTGACCAAAGGTACTTAAAACCACTGTTGCCATTTGTGAGCGTTTATTCTTTAAAATACTAGACATTCATTTTAACGGGGAAAGATCAGGGTAACATAACTATTTTTAAGAGCATCCGAACAAAGGAATGAATGTAGAACCATGATCGCCGATGTCTGCTGTAGATCTCGCACTTGATGATGATGATATTCATTTATTTTCAACTTGATAACTCGTTACTGTGTCTACCTTCCAAATAAGGAAATGGAAAAAGTTCAACAGAAAGACTTTGAACGCACGGATTCATCATCTTTCTGTCTCAGTTTATACGTTACTTAGCAGTTTCCAGTAGTTATCCTGAAGCATTTTTTATTCTAAAAAATATGGTCAATGCTTTGTTTGAACACAGGTGTTTGAGATATGGGGGAAAAGGGTGGGAGGCATCATTCTGGGGGAAAAAAAACTAGTTTTCGCTCGGCAATTACTGGGAGCTGCACAGGTGGTTTCAAAATAATAATATGTCTGGGGGCAGGAACAGCTGTACAAAATCTGGAGATAAAATGATATGTATATTGTATCTAAGGCTTGCAGTAGACATTCAGAGATAAGGAGAGAGAAAACGCAGGACAGGATGGTTGTATTTGCGTGAAGACTATCGAAGGAACACAGAGGACATTATCATGGGTGCATTCGTGTGAAGATTAGAGGAAAAAAACAGAGAATTATAAAAAGAAAACATTCGCGTGAAGATTAGAGGGAGAAATCATTCGCGTGAAGATTAGAGGGGGAAACAGAGAATTATAAAAAGAAAACATTTTGGTGAAGATTAGAGGGAGGGAACACAGAACATGATGGAAGCATTCAAGTGAAGATTACAGACAAAAGCGCACTGTATAATGCGAGCATTCACGTGAAGATTAGAAAGAAAACGTGGTATAGAAATATTCACGTAAAGATAAGAGAGAGAACACATATAAAAAGAACAAATGATGGACGCATTCGCTTGAAGGTGAGAGAGAAAAACTGTCTGGAAGTATTCACGTGAAGATCAGAGAGAGGCCACAGAATATGAGGGCAGCAATTGCATGAAGACAATAGAGACAACACAGAAAATATTATAATGGCACATTTCGTTTGGAGATCTGAGAGAGGCTACACAGTACATGATAGAAGCATTCACGTAAAGTTTTCCTGTTTATTATATATCGGACTCACTGTTGCACTCTGCGAAGTGATTAGTCAGTTTAAATCGATAGCAATTGATTCTACTCATATAAAAATGATAATATACGGTTTCCAATCAGGTGGGGCATGTTAAATCTTTGTTAAAACAGTTCTCAACATACTAGTCAGTTGCCCAATCTAGATCATCAATCGGTTTAAACCAGTTAAGATGCACCGAAAACCGCTTCATGAGGAAACGAATCATGGCCAGTTCTGAAGGAAACTTTTATCAATGCAGAGATTCTGCTGACTGCGAGCGTGAACAAACTGAGGTAGCGGAGGTTGTCTGTCACAGAGGGAGAGTGTGTGTGAGAGAGAGGGGGGGGAGAAAGAGAGAGA
>NW_004797611.1:385372-387733 GCF_000002075.1 Aplysia californica
GAGAGAGAGAGAGAGAGAGAGAGAGAGACAGAGAGAGAGAGATGAGAGAGAGGGGGAGAGAGGGGGGAGGGATAGGGAGAGAGAGGAGAGAGATAGGAAGGGAGAGAGAGGGGAGAGAGAGGAAGGGAGAGAGAGGAAGGGAGAGAGAGGGGTGAGAGAGAGGCAGAGAGAGAGAGAGAGAGAGAGAGAGGGAGAGACAGCATTTGTGACGTCATATCGGCTGACCTAGATTCGTGGAGGTCGCGAGGTTTTCCTTCTCCTGGTCCTGCTGTCTCTGCAGCAAGGTGGGGTAGCCCCAGTGCGCCCGGGGAACGCCGCACCCAGCTCAGCCAATCAGCGGGCTGGGATTTCTGCAAGCAAGCCAATTACAAGTGGAACGTGGCTGTGACGTCACGTAGTCGATAGCGGAGTGACGTCAAAATTTGATGCAGCGGCGACCAGAAGGAATCTCCTCGCATTAGGGAACACGATTTCACTTTACATGTCGATTTACGTCCAGAACAAGCATCTTTTGTGCTCTATTCTGCTCATTTTAATGGACACTTGTAGTTCCGATCATGTGTGTGCGTTTTTGGAAGCTGATAAATTCGCCCCATGTGCTGTTTTTCAAGTGATTTCTGGATCCTCGTAAGGCAAGCCGGGTGGAAACCCGCTCGGGTGTGAGCTAGTGCTATTATTCAGACTCACGGTATGGTAAGGTTTTCGCGTGCTCTAAATGCGCTATTGCACTGTTTTTTATTGTTCTGATCTGGCAAAATTATTGTTGCCTGTCCCTGTGATTGTGTGCGCTGCTATTAATAACTCAATGCCTTGTCGTCAAGCTGGCCTGAAGGAGTTAAAGCTAGCAATCTGGAGTTGCAGCCAAACCAACACGACCCCTTCTCCCTGGGCCCCATCTCTTCGCTTCTGACGTCAATAAACCCGTCTCTTCTCGCGTCATCGTCACCGCCATCGTCATCATCGTTGTTGCCTTTATCACCCGAGGAGCAGCAGCAGCTGTCATCGACGACGTTGTCTTTCCTGCCACCCTCTATCGCCGGTGATCCCCCCTCCGCCTCGTCACTGTCTTCATCGCCACTGACTTCCACCGCCGGGGTCACGTTATCGCTTTCTCTGACGTCATCGACAATCGCAGCGTCATCCTCGTCGTCATCATCGTCTGCCTCTGCCACTCTCTCGCTCGTCTCCCAAGCCCTGCTAGAGATCTGTGAAGGTAAGTCGGCTTTTTTTTTTTTTGGTTGCTTTTTTGTTTCACCTTTTTCTTGTTTTTCTCTTTTTTGCCCTTCGTTTTCACTTTTATTTACAACGAAGACCACGCAGCTTTATTCATAATCTTTCTGACCTTATCCACCGTCTGCATAGCAGTTGCCAAAACGTACCTTTAACCCCTTCACTATTAAAACTGCTGTATAAGGTACATTATATAATCATCACACGAGTACGTACAATTTGAGGAAGGGCAGTGAAAGGGTTAAATGTGAGGAACCCTTTAAAGATATTTGCAATCTTCCATGACAGAGACGTCCAAAAATTATGTTTACCTTGCTTTTTAAGGTGTGCTAACTTTTTGCATGTTCTTTCAAAGTTGGAAAATTAACTCCGTGCTTTAATAATTTTCATTGACGTGCTTTCCCTTCCAACCCCAACCTATACCAGACTCCCTCGCTTATATCAAACCCCCTGAAAGCTTCATTAAGTGTCTGCAAGGTGTGGTATGCCAACCCTGTCCTCACCACCCCATTTCTTCCTCTAGCACTAAATTATTTGCCTTGAAAACATTGCGTTTTCTCGTGATTAATGCCCATTAAGCAGCTTGCATTACTGTCATCCAGCTCCCACTAAAACTACATCCTTTGGAGTCAGGAGTTACAGGAATGTAATGTTATTCTTTTCCTAATATATCCCCGAGTAAGCACCCCACAGTAAAGCATTACTTCACGGCACTATAAAAGGTAGCAAATGAGTGTCAGACAACGTATTATAAACGTCACGCTTGTGTCTGGGCAAGAACAACAATAGTCTAGAATATACGCTGTCATCATAACGTTGTTAATTCCTGTTATATACTGCATTACCTAAACAAAAATAATTATTATGTCTCTGTGCTGTTTGCTTGCTATTGAAGTACATAAAGAATTGGTATAATAATGTAATATACATATTATGTCTCCCAAGAAAACTTCTCGAAATTGGGTTGTATTGTTATCTATGGGTTTTTTGTTTTAAACTTCTTTTATCCAACGAAATCAGGCTCACCTATACAGCGATGCGAGGAAATGAGATAATTAAGTTGTAGTTTACAACAATGAAAAACAGAAAACACACGTAATCTATACGCTACTACGACCCCCCCCCTCCCCC
>NW_004797611.1:389667-391297 GCF_000002075.1 Aplysia californica
GGGGGGTGTTGTTTCAATCGGTTTTGTTTTGATTTCCACTGTTTTTGGTTGTGTGTGATTTTGTCGTCTCGGGCAACTAGTGCAATGTGAAATCTCCTGATTAGGCCACAATCCACCGTGTTGCGTCGTATGATAACTCGAGGTCTAAGCACAAAGCGCGGTTGTATGGGATTGTATGCCTGCCTCCCGTATTCACAGAAAACGTCTTGGCGGGCAGGCTGATTAGCCATCATCAGTTTGTCGTGGTAAAAGTACCAACAGCTTGAGCGACAGCAACAGCAACAGCAACACCACCAACAGCTTAAGTAATAGTTTCAACAACGAGTGACAATAATTGTAGAAATAACAGGTCCATCACCCATTGGAACTTCACAGTGACATTAAAGACGGTTCAAGTAGGAAACGGGAAAGAGGGTGACCACGTCCCTCGTGACTCATTAGAGCAGAGGAAGATAGGACTAACGCTAACATTACTTAAACACAATCCCACATCATCACTTATCACCACCATTATTTCTAAAATCACCATTGCTCTCAGATCAATTCCTTGCACGTATAGTCCTTGAATTTCTATCCGTAACAGTTACTTGTCTGCATGTAAGTCTGCTTGTAATACACTATTGGACACTATCACACGCACTTTTTTCTACTAATCAGATGGGTCAATCTCATATAAATTGGCAAGGGAAAAATGTCCAACACCCACGCTAAAAGTTAAAAGTAGAATAAATATCATTGGCCCATCGGTGAACGAAATTAAATAATATTGCTCCTAAAGGTTCCTTGTTTCTTTATATACTATTCTGGGACTGCCTGTCATTGGCACATTTGGATAGAATAAAGACATTGCTTTTTAACATGTCGATTGTTATGCTGGAGGGAGGGAAACTCTCCTCTCTCTCTCTCTCTCTCTCTCTCTCTCTCTCTCTCTCTCTCTCTATCTATCTATCTCTCTCTCTCTCTCTTTCTCTCTCGATGTCTTGTTAAACTATTGTGACAGCTTACAGCTTATCAATAAGGAAACACAACACTTTGAGCAGGCGGAAAAAAGAGCTATGTCATTCAGGAAGGATAGATCTTAGGAAAGAAAATGCTATCAGGTATTGGGGACCACAGAACTGTGAAAAATACAGAAGGAGCAAGCAGCCTTTCCTTTTTGTCAGTATGCAGCTGTACTCTAAGGCCAACAGGGAAGCTCGCAAACTGTGAACATCCTCAAGGGGAAATTTGTTTGTTTTAGTAGATCTAAGCGTTTTACGGCACTTGTAACACAATAAGGTCATATGAGCGCCAGAAGATTAGAGGTGTTACAAGAGAGTAACAAACACAAAAAAGAAGGTTTGTTTTAGTAGAGGTTTTACGGCGCTTGCAACACAATAAGGTCATATAAGTGCCGAAGATTAGGAATGTTACAAGAGAGTAACAAACACAAAAAAGAAGGTTTGTTTTAGTAGAGGTTTTACGGCGCTTGCAACACAATAAGGTCATATAAGTATCGAAGATTAGAAATGTCACTAGAGAGCAACAAATATAAAAAAGAAGGAGGGGAGATAAAGATGATGGATACTTGATCGGAAAGAAGAAGCAAACCACATCAGAGCATCCGCGAACCACCCACCATGGGGAAATG
>NW_004797611.1:393199-395699 GCF_000002075.1 Aplysia californica
TACACGACAATGTGCATTTGGTGCTGTGGAAAAGTAAGACAGACAGACCGACAGACAGACAGACAGACAGACAGACAGACAGACAGACAGACAGACATAATAAAGTAAAGATGTAGGACGTACCAGTGGCGCCCTCCAACCACCAGCAACCACGAAGAACAGAAGCAGCCACAAAAAAGAGAGACAGAAAAATGAAGGTCCTCAATAATAGTGTACTATGCCCCAGTTCGGCGTACACAGGAGGATAAAAGTGTGCTGGTCTATGACTATAGAACGACCGACCAGCCTTTATTCCAGTATGAGTTTTACGGCACTTGCAACACAATAAAGTCGTTTAAGCGCTGAGGACTAGAGGTGATATAACAGAGGAACAAACACGTAGAAGGTGGGTGGGAGATCAGAACGTTAGATGTTAGATAGGGGCGGACCACAACGGAGCAGAGCACCTACCAACCACTCGTACTGACCGGCTTAACAGACTCGCTTAATATTATGATGGTGTCAGAAACGGACGCTGAGGTGGTGTACACAGTTCGAGTTGAGTACGAGTAAAGAGAAAAACATCGACACGATAACGAATATAAGCCTACTGAGCAGGGACAAAGCAAAACAGATAGAAAGGGGCAACAGAGGAAATGAAAAGAGTAAGAGCTATCAATGTCGTTCTTTAACCACCCACGATGTGTGATACAAGGCAAACCCTGCTGAATAAAATAAAATGTAGAAGAAACAATACAATGGCCATTGAAAAAGACACGCGACCATTGTGAAAGAGGTACTTGAAGGAAAGTAGTTGGGTAGGAGAGCAAGAGGAAGGCAAAGAATAACATGGATGGACAACATAAGTGCATGGACTGGCCTGGATATGGCAGAATGTGCAAGGGCAGCTCGCGACCGTGAAATATGGAGGGTCTTTACACGTCAGCCTCTGAGTCAGAGATGACACCTCCAGGTAAAATTCCAGGCAGATGGATGTGGTATACGTTGTCCAAAAACACAATTAGCAGAAGGAGAAAGTTATGGAATAGGGAATAGATTATGGCAAAGAAAATATCGGAATGTATTGCAGCATAACAAAACTTCTGTGTTATCATTTATTTTCATGTTGTTGGTTTGTTTGTTTTTTTAGTTCTTTGTTTATTTGTCAGTCCGCATTATTGCGTGTCGCTATTTGAGTATGCATTCATGTATGCTCGAGTGTATGTATGAATAAGTGTGTGGTTGAGTGTGTGCGTGAGTGCAACCGTATTTCAGTGTAAGTGAGAGCGCGTTTACAAGCGTTTTCCATTTTGAGTCTTTGCAAAATTAAATAGGATTAACATCCCGTTGAAACACTGCAAGGTTATTTATGAGGTGGGGCCTCCAAATGTAACGTCTATTTCCGACAGGACTTAGCCAAAAGCGAAATCTTGTGTATTGTGCCTTTCCCAAAGACACAACGTCGGACCGAGCTGAGGCTCAAACCTTTGAACCCAAAATCTCACGATTACGAGTCTGGTAGCCTAACCACTAGACCAATGCACTAGACTACCTACGACACCGTTGGTCCGTGTGGGTATAAGAGTGTCCGTTTACATACGCACTTGTGTGTGTGCAAGCGAGTCTGTACATTTAGGGGTATCTGCCTTCGTGAGTGTGTGTATATGTGCGTGGTGGGTATATGCGTGTATGTATATGTGTGTGCGTTCATGTGTGTGTGCGTGTATGTGTGTATGCGTGTATGTATGTGTGCATGCGTATGGGTGTTTGTGTTTGTGTATATGTGTGTGCGTTTATGTGTGTGTTGGTGTGTATGTGTGTGTATGCGTGTATGTATGTGTGTGCGCGTGCGTGTGTGTATGTGTGTGTATGTGAATGTGTGTGTCTTTGTGTAGTGTGTGTGTGTGTATGAGTGTGTGTGTGTGTGTGTGTGTGTGTGTGTGTGTGTGTGTGTGTGTGTGTGTGCGTGTATGTGTGTGTTTGCACGTCACGCCAAAAGAGAACTATAACATATCATAGTAACAGTTACTGAACGCACCAAGAGACGTAACCAGAATAAATTATGTGTCACGACGAGATGGAATCTGGCGTTGGTCAGTTTTTGGGCATCTGGGGGAGTTACTGGTATCATCTTAAAGCTTGTCCAGTGTCTTGCTATTGGTGGAAAAAATGCCTATCTATCTAGAATAGAAGTCGCGATATTTGAGATTGAAGGTGGGGTCGCCTGGTCTCAAAAGTAAAATTAGCAAGAAAATTGCCGCCAACGTTTGGTTGTTTCCACAGCTTGATAGTCCGAGGAAACTGAAAACTTACAAATTTTTTTTGGTCTTTAATTAACGTTTTTCAGTGAATGCCATTTTCTTCATTTCCGTTATCTTGACGAGCGCCTGGTTTCACCACGCTGCCTCACCACTAATGATATTGTCAATTTGCCATCCTGACCTGCATTACGAGACCACTAGAAAGAGAGACAGCTTGTGCGTCATAGTATTATGACCTCGGAACTTGGATAAGATGTTGC
>NW_004797611.1:401789-403034 GCF_000002075.1 Aplysia californica
TCTCTCTCTCTCTCTCTCTCTCTCTCTCTCTCTCTCTCTCTCTCTCTCTCTGGCGTGGAGGGCAAGGTGAAACTGACCCTTACACCGGTCAACAACCGTCTGACAAGTCGAGTATAATATATGATCGTTTTTGAGGTTCAATTTTCGATTTGTCGCGGTGCAGACATCTTTCTTTCTTACATCTTTCTTTCTTCTTTCTAGGCAGTATCCGTTGCCTGCAAGATGTAGATGATACAATAATTAATTACCTCGATCCAATCTGTTCTATCTGCTTTTTTCTCCATATCCAGGCTTTTCCCGTCCGCTTTCTGGTGCCATCTTGCCACCTTCCTTTTGGTTCTACTCTCGATGGTTTTACTGTTCCTGGTCTTCATTTAGTACATCTTTTTTGTCCATCTGTTATCACTTATCCCTTCATAAATGAAAATGAGCAAGCAAGATCATTCGTTGACACCTGTTTTTTTTTAAATCTGTACGTAGGATCTGCATTATTATGATATCATTATGAATAAGAAATCCTAAGGCAGTTATCGCTTATTCGGCACTCTAATGTAGAAAAGAAAACGAGCAAAGATGTCGCAGCGATAAGTAAACAATCTCATTATTTTGTAGATGGAATTAACCAGCCTATATCTATTTCGAACTCCGGCTTAGAACACCCCCCCCCCCTTTTTTTTTTTTAAACAAAAGAAGCGCCCTTTTATTTCTAGACGGACAAAGAGGGGGAAAAGACACAGACTTGTTATAATTATATCAAGGTGGGCTATATTAAACTGGCTTTAAAGGGGGTGGGGGAGACCGTTTTGCAAGACCAGAATGGTCGTTGCCTCACTCACACAATTAATTAATTTGCGCAAAATCGCGCAAACGTCAATCTCGTTTCATTTTCAACATCAACAAAATAAATAAGACATCCGAACTGACATTTTGTAGGGGCTATTACTGACACATCTAGACTTTTAACGGGCGCAGTCTGCGCGTTTAATTCCGTAATCCACGATCTGGGGAGCCGTTAATATCTTTCACACCTGACATTCGCCAGCAGGCGGGCAATGGCGTTACCCTGGTCAGAACACCCTGACACTTGGGACGTCACTTTGACCATGTACCAAGAACTTGTTATCTTCCTCTTACGTCATACTTTCTCTTCAATTCTACTTTCTCTCTCAAGGAACAAAAAAAAACCCACAATTTGAGAATAATAATGTTAATAATGATAAATAATGAATATAATAATAATAATGA
>NW_004797611.1:405502-407132 GCF_000002075.1 Aplysia californica
GGGGGGGGGGGGAAGAGAAATAGATTGATAGATAAGCGGGTGGGTAAAACTGGAGGGAGAAAAGTAGGTGGGTGGGTGAATTAGTCTCTAATTAAATTAGGCAGGCAGGCAGTGAGGTAGGTAAGTAGGTGAGTAGGCAGGTAGGTAGGTGGGTAGGTAGGTGGGTAGGTAGGTAGGTAGGTTGGTAAGTAGTACCTTAGTAGTTAGTAGGTAGGTGCGTAGGTAGGTAGGTAGATAGGCAGGCAAGTAGGTAGGTGGTAGGTAGGTAAGCATAGTTATGTAATAAGAACAGCAAATCATCATTAGAAGCTTCGAATCAGTGAAAGAGCGCGATTATCAAATGGACCAAAAATGGGTTCCCCCAGCAGGATCAAGACGAGGTGACTAGGATACGAGATCCCGGCAAAAAAATGTTCGGAGCCACACACTTGAAAAAGTAAGCGTTCCCATTTCGAAATCGAGCTTATGTGTGAGTATGTGTTTTGTTTGTTTGTATTTGGGGGGGGGGAATACACTCGTCAAGGGTTCCATCAAAACACTGCAGACACCGACAAAAGTTATACTTAGGATAACAAAAATAAGTAGTCTGGAACAAGTAAGACGGCGGGGATCAGACAGAACGTTAAAGAGTCGGACGAAATAATAGGTACTACAAATATCGAGAGATTAATTTGAGTACTTCCTTGAGAATCTCTCATCTTACTTGAGACAAACCTATCAAGAAAACTCGATGAAAATTGGTCTCGATACAGAAAGTCTTTTGTAATTTAAAAATAAACAGGAGAGAGACAAGGCGAGTACTTTTGGGTCAAGGCTGCAGTTCAAATTTCATATTTGACACCAACAAAATATTGAAGAGGTACAAGAAATACGATATTGTTATATTTAAGAAACCAAATGTAAGATTCGAGCTTATGTCTAGCCTTTTTCAATGAACGAAATGTCTTTAAGGGTAACAATATATCGTGCTAGTACTGATGTCCCCATTTACTTCCTGCTACAACGGGACTGCGTGAAGAGACGAACTGAGTTAGTATCATGCTGGGCTATTGAGCAGATGGCCCTGGGTCGAATCCCAGATTTGGTGCTCTTGAAATTGGGTCAATTTTTTTAGTTTTCAAAGCTCTCAGCCTATTTGGCTTGGTCCTATCTGAGTAGGACATTAAAATCGCAGAACCCTCCCCTTAAATAATCTAATAATAGTGTTGATAGGTGCGTTCAATCCACACACTTGCTGTTTGATTCCACAGCTTTTTCTGCCCTTGCTTTCAGTGGAAGAAACACCACTCCCTTGTCGTTGGTTTGGTTGTATCGGTTGTTACTGTTGTTGTTTTGGTTGTAACGATTTTTATTGTCGTTGGTGCAATTGTAACGGTTGATGGGGTTGCTGTTATTGTTGTTCTTATTGTTGCTCTTTGTGTTGGCTTTTTGCTGTGCTGTCGTTCTCATCGCAATAGCCGCCGTTGTTGTAGTGGTTGTTGTTGTTGTTGTTGTTGTTGTTGTTGTTGTTGTTGTCACGAAATGTTTTATCGCTCCAACATGCACACACACACATACACACACATACACTCACACACATATACACACACATACACACACATACACACACATTCACACAAACACACACACA
>NW_004797611.1:408542-409867 GCF_000002075.1 Aplysia californica
CCCACTCACTTTCCTAACTCCCCTTTCCGAGAGCAAAGGAATGGATGCTCAAATACCTACAACCACTGTACTCTCAGTACAGGACAAAGTCGGCTAGAATCGCAAAGTTTCTGATATCTTAAAGAGCAGCGTATCCCATCTCATCTCAACCTCTCTTCTAACGAGTTTCTTTGAAAGTAGCAATAAAATTGTGGCTTTTACAGCAATGGCTATATTACTTCAGAATTATCTCCTTCATTGATGAGTTCTAGTTCCTTCCAATCTGGAATGTTCTGAGTCTTTCAAGTAGAATGAGGAGCAAAGGGAAACATTAGCAATAATCAACGCCAATAAATACAGTCTTACCAGTAATGTTTTTAACCCGGTTATGAAGATTTCACAGCATGTTTCGTCAGAGAAATCATGACAAGATCCTGACATTTCCCAACAACGTCGGAGAAAATGACGAAGATTCTCATGATCTCGGCAACGCCATCCCAGATTCTATTGAATTTCTCCTCCTCTCCCCCTTCCCCTTCTCCCCTCCCACCCCATCCCACCTCCCACACCTGCCCCACCCCCTTTCCTCGTGACACCAACGTTCCCAGAACAAAGTTGCCGATGTTTGGATAATAACTAGAATTAGCCGTAGATCTCCAACTCACAAGTGGGGCTCGTACACGCCGATTACATGATTTTGGTTTTTAGCGAATCAGCGCTACTTTCTTACTGCTCCATTGAATCTTCGGCGTCGTTATTGCTTTTTCCCTTCGCGGGATAAAATGTTCACCTTGTTTTCAGCTGATTTAGACAATCATTTGATGGAGAAATAGCTCGTGATAAAAGCTGTAATGCGCAGTAAGATTGGGGTTTTACTTCGGGTCAATGGATGTCAACAAAGATACGGTTGTTATTAAAGGGATGTTTTTCTCTTAATTTGATTTTTTATTGCTGTCAAAACTTTTGATGGCTGCGGTTGTCAGGATTCTCGTTTGATCATTTATTTATCAAATAAAATTCGGCACTAATATGGCTATTGAAATTCTGTGCTTGATGTTTCTTGTGTTTCCTCGTGAGAATTTTGTGTGTTCCTTTCATCCGTATGGTGTTCGCAGTTATAGTCGTGGTCATTGTGCTAAACATAATGTTTCCAGCTGCAACAATGGCTGTGCTAGTTATGAGGCAAACAGGCAAACATACACGACCTCCAAACTGCACCTCCCAAAATGAGTAACACCTACATATCGACGAAATGCACACCCTACTTTTCGTCGACTACAATAATAATAATTATGCTCATGTATTTTTGTCTTTCACCTGAAAACTCTGAACCCCATTCGCTTGTC
>NW_004797611.1:409973-410993 GCF_000002075.1 Aplysia californica
CGGCCCTAGTGCCCCTCCCAGGCCCATCTAAATCCCCCTTACCACTTGAAAACACCCCCTTGTTACATCAGTTTCCCCCCTCCGTCATCTCATGATTTTGTCTCTCCTCACCATCCACTTAAACACAACAGGCTATTCTCTGCACCAAGCCCCTCCTTGAGCAAGACAACAACCTTAGCTAAGAATTTAAAAAACGGGGCTGCACAGTGGCGACCAGCAATGACATGGTTGTGAAACTGTTCCGTATTGGTGTAATATTGTGTTTTTATGTATTTATATGTGTATGTATTTATGTATGTATTTATAATTATGTATTTATATATGTATGTATGTTTGCCATTGTAAACCAATTGCCTTTCTGTGATCAATGAAAATGTAGTTTATTTCATTTTAATTAAATATTTTGTTAGTAGTTATATCACAAGGGTTGCCAACTTCTCTCTTCAATTTTACATGTCTCCCTACGCGTAAATACATTGGATTGGGGGGAGGGGGGGGGAGTATTTAATGTTTATGTGTTTGTTCTAGTTTGAATTTCAATCAAAATAGCAAAGTCATTCCCCGGTGTTTCCTCAGTTTTCCTGAGCGCTGCTTTTTTTACGTTCTATTTTTCACGTTAAGATAAGGCACCCCTCCACGCCACCTCTCCCCCCTCCTCATCTTCCCACCTCACACACAAACACATTTTGTTTTCAACCCAATCCCTCCTTCCATTTGTCCACACCACCCAAATATCGTTTGCAAACTCGCAAAATGGATTCTACTTCCTGTTGTAACCATCAGCAGCACCAAAAGCGAAAAAAAAAATCAACGTCATCATTACTATCAGCATACTACATCCTACCGCAAATGCCATGCAAACAGCCATTATCCTAAACGTCACAGTCACAACCAATAAACTTCTATCAATTCCATGTTACACTTTTACCACATGATTTTCGGGGTTCATTGCGACATATTATTCAGCTGCATTCACCCTCCTCCCCACCAAAACCTACATTCCACCTCATAACCTATCAC
>NW_004797611.1:412155-413401 GCF_000002075.1 Aplysia californica
TAATAATAATAATAATAATAATAATAATAATAATAATATAACAATATTAATAATAATCATGATCATGATCATGATAATAATTCTAATTATAATATCAATACTAAATGTTATTATTATATATAATAATGATGATGATAATTATTATTATTATTATAATAATCATTATAAACATTATTAATGTTCTCAACCAAAAATTCTGTTGAAAGAGACGTAATATTGACTCCGCCCATAAGCTTGAAGTGTAATGTTTCTGTTTCAGGAGAACTGGGAGGGGGGCAGTAGGAGCTGGGGGGAGGGGGTGGAGGAGTTGCTTGCTTGTTTGTTTGATTTTTATTGGTGTTTTGGAGGAATTTGTTTTGCTTATTTGCTTCTTTATATTGTTCTTCTTTGTGCATTGTTTGTTCTTTATGTGCTGTTTGAGGGGTTTTTTTCTTCTGTGTGCTTGGGTTTATTATTTTTTCTTCTTTGTGTGTTCTTTCGTGTGAGTTGTGGGGAGTGGTGGGAAGGGGTTGGGGTGGTCATGGGATAGTAGGGGGTGCAAATAGTCCTCTTTGCTGATATTTTATTCCTTTATTTAGCTTTTTCTAAAACTTACATTTGCTTTAGCCAATTTTCATTTGCTAAAAAATAAAAAGATAAAAAGTATATGGGAGACTATTCTCAAATTATGAATAGATTCAAAAATTACGACCCATTTTCAGAAATTGTAAAATTCGCCGAATAGAAATTCTTGCTCTCTACGAAGAAATTGGCCAATTTTCTACCTCTTTGTTTGTGCTGATTGCAAACAAGCAAAATTCATATTTGAATGTGTGCTACTAAGTCTTGGCAGTCTTGTAAACATCGTCAACAGAGATTGGAAGTCAGCCAGCCAGTAAAAATCAATCTCGTCTTTGGGTCAATGGTCTTATAATGACGGGAAAGCACTATTAGACTTAGGACATGAAAAGTGGAAGAAGAAGAAAAAAAGGGAACATGTAATTTCTTTCATTCACTCTTTGCTCTTTTCTCTTTTGTACTATTCCTTTCTTCGTTTTTTATTTGTCCTTCTTTATACCTGATCTGGTTTGCGGTTCTTAAAGTCTTCTTAGCATTTGCCTTCCAGTTTATCGAGTCTGCTTTCAGAAGGGTCAAAGTTGAAATGTGACAGGGCGTTTACGTGGCTTTGTTTTAAACAATCAATACTCTGTCTGTCTCTGTCTCTGTCTCTGGCTCTGGCTCTCTCTCTCTCTCTCTCTCTCTCTCT
>NW_004797611.1:415350-416905 GCF_000002075.1 Aplysia californica
ACATACATACATACATACATACATACATACATACATACATACATACATACATACACACACAAACAAAGAAACAAACACACACACGCACACATTCATAGAGAGAGAGGTTGTGAGAGAAAGAGAGACGTATATTTAAACGTAAGCATGCGTAAGCATAAATATTATATTAAACAGTCTCACGGACACATATACACGTTCATACAGACATATTATGATAATATACAGCACTTTTGGCACCTGGTTCAGTTGTAAGCATCTTAAGGGCGTGAGTTGCATGTTACAAACTGACGCCTATATCCGATCAAAGTGCAGCATGACGGCCCTTCTAGTCGTCCCTGGATGGAACATCCAGTGGGTGGTTGGAGGGAGCCACTGGTAGGTGCTACTTCTTTACTTTCCCTTCTGTTGTTTCTGTCAGTCTGTCTTACTTTTTTCCAGCGCTAAATGACCATTATTGTGTCGATGTACTTCTCTTTACTCAAACTCAAATTATCGAATATTCAGACGCACACACAAGTCACACTCGCTACTTTTTTTACACCTAAAAAAAATTGGGTAACAAAACTTTCCCCCTCGACTCTCTTTTTATTTCCTGTTTTATTTATTTATTCATTCAGTCCTTCATTTATCTTCTTAATGTATTTGTCTTTTCGACCCCATCTATACAATTCAGCCCATTTGGGAGGCAGGTTTCTGTCTCGCCTGCCAGGGTCAACTCGTACTGAGAGGGGTGCAACATCCCAGCAGAAAGAACAAAATACCCTATAAAAATTCTCCCTCCCTCAGGAATCGAACTCGGTGGGATTGTTGGTTTTTCTCTTCTAAAATCAAAAATCATTTCCTTTTTTTTAAGAGGTTCACATTAAGAAAATTTGAATTGCACCATTTCAAAAACAAACATATTTATTCGTATTGGACGGTGTCAACATAATAAAGTTTTTTTTTTTTTAACTTTCACCGTGGTGGGAGGAGATAGTGGGTGGGGTGGTAAGTGGTCTTTTTTTCAGGTGATTATCTGCGCCGGTACAGCTGGTCCGACTGTATAAAAGAATTAAACCAAGATCATAATCGAGACGAAACGAAAAAGTAAGCTCAAAATATAATGATATGCATGCAACAATAGAACAGACAAGGAGCATAATCTATCCTTTTCATTATTCACGTTCACTCCAGTCAGTATTTTCCAGCGCACTTTTTTGCTTGATTAGCTAAGTGCACCTTTTTACTACAGCAGAAAATGAAGCCCAATAAATTGTCTGCAGAAGTTGAAAATAATAATTTAATGTATCAAATGAAAAAAGTTCAGAACAGCTTTTAATACAGTCTTAGACTTTCAGAAGCATTTTTAAAACGGAAGTTCAAGATGGTGGCGTTTCCATAGTAACCAAAAGGCTGAGGACAGTCGGACTTCTTGAACTATCCGTTCTCGTTAGACCCGTACCTGACTTTTAGCATAAAACGGAACAAAAGTAAAGAAAACGTAATTTCATTTCTCTCTCTCTCTCTCTCTCTCTCTCTCGCTCTCTCTCTCTCTCTCTCTCTCTCTTAATATATA
>NW_004797611.1:418161-419125 GCF_000002075.1 Aplysia californica
TATATATCCTTTTTTTGTTTTGTTTAGGGCCTTATTCTTTTAGCTATTATCGTAGCCAGTGCGTGGCACTGTCGTGAAGGCCGATCAGGGTCCTCTGGTGCTCGGGTGTGGCCGCACTCGGCCCGCCACTGAATCCTCGCTCCTTGTTCGATCTCCTCTTAATCAGCACTGCCAACAGGGGGTCGATGGTCGCCAACGAAGTGATCTGAGAAAGATCAAGACTTGTCAACAGTCTCAAGATGCTGACAGAAATGCGTATTGCCGATAAGTAACCCAGTGACGGATTGGCATCAGAACCCAAAGACAGCTGTGAAGCCTACTCAAACTGACTGGGTTTGTATTTGTTGGGTTTTTTTGTTGGGTTTTTTGTGGGTTATTTTATAACGGAACTCTGTTAAATGGCTAAATTGACAGGTAGAGAGCAATACTTAAAGCCGTCCTGACAAAATATTGTTATGATTAGCGTCGGCTTTCGACATTTCGCTGATACTGCTTCGTTTGTTGTTGGGATGGTGGCTCGCTGGTATATTATTCCAACGTTCGTAATTTGTGTCTTCTCCTTCTGGAACGTTCGGCTACAGCCGTACGACAGATGGGATGACGTAGATAAATGATGGGGCCTTGCACCGTGGCATTCGATTTAGCAATTGTAAACCTGGCGTCTCCACGACTGTACCCAGACAACAGGGAGGCGCCTTGAGAAAGGCGCGGTAACTAGTGTAATGAGTCGTTGAGAACATCTCTCGAGGCGTGGTCGTGAGTTCAGAAAACTTGACGACAAGTGGCAACAAACAATAGCTCCAGTAATGCTGAATTTAAATAAATACTAGATCTAGACCTGGACGTTAAAGGGAGGAAAATGCGACGAGGTCCATGACCGAATGCTGTTTAGTGTCTGTGAAGTAACATGTAGGCCTACACTTAATATTTTGCAAATATACAAACTGCTTTTTTAAGGGGGGGG
>NW_004797611.1:419225-421725 GCF_000002075.1 Aplysia californica
GGGGGTAACTGCAAAATGGGAGAAGAAAAAGACTTGACCACTTTTCTCTGAAGAAATATTATTTTGGCGCACCACGACTAAAGGGCAGGTCAAACGTGACTGAAGGGAAACTACTCTCCAGTAAGTTAGATGTACATTTCCCCAAGGCAAGGTTGGGTGGGGTGTTCGCCTTAAGTTGTTGTTGTTTGCTGGATTAGAGTTTGTGGAAAGGGGGTGGGGGATGTTTAAGGGAGGGGGGGGTTGGGGTCTAGTTTTGTTTTGTTTTCCTTTGAATCGTTGTTCATTTTGTCCGTATTCACAAAGCTAGCAATAGTTGCTATATCCAGTAGCTCTTGAATTCGTGTTTCGAATTACACAACAAATTAGTGAAAGATAGAAACGACTATACTCTTTAGATGAGGCCACTGTTTCTTTGTGTTTTACTTCTGTGGACTAACTATTCGAGGCCCATGTCTTGATAGGATCACGTCGGTTGACTATCCGATTTCTCTTTGATAACTGTACACTGGCTACGCCTATATCCAGACCCGGCGCTAAAATCCAAAAGTGATAAGTTGAATAAATTATGTGTACATTAATGGTTCTCTTACTTACTTACTCTCTCCCTATACTGCTGTCAGGTAGGCCTACATTAGGCGGAGAGCAGTCGACACCACGCTTGTCTGTCCCCGGCCACGTCCTCCAATTTCGGCACATCCAGGCCCTGGGTGATTGCCTCATCTCTTCTTCAGCCTTTAACGCATCCAGTTGGTCTTCCTCGTTTTCTCTTTCCAGGTGGTTTCCAATACCAAAGTGTTCTCTAAAGCACAAATAACACACAATATGTTTGATTTTCAAGAAGTTTTCAAGTTATTTTACTTATTTATTTTTGGCTGAAAACAATATAAAAACACGACTATTCTCCAAAGTATAAGTTAGTAGTTTTCATATTGGTCAATTTGACGTCCCCTTGGTTGAATTTTACTTTTGCAAAATATTGAACTGATGCAAAGACGAATGAGTTATTGCTTTTTAAATTAGGTTGTTTTTTTAAGACACTGAGTACATCCCACTTTAGAGATCTGTCGTCGGCCGAGCAGACTGAGTGTCCCCATATTACAACCTTGGGGTTTCCTGTCTCCATCTCTAATAAAGAATAATCAAGTTGTCAAAATCATATTTATGATAGACCAAGTAAGTGGGCCATATTATAGCAACGCTTCGTTCTGTGGCGTCGTTGTTTTAGTCAGATGTCTCGAGATGAGACTGGACAAGATTACATTTAAAATATCCGTTGGCACAAAGTTTATACTGTTGAGCTCAGTTTCCTCACATGAAAGAGGGGGGTGAGGGAGGGGGAGGGGGGTTGAAGTCCGACAGTATTGTTTTCTCTACCAACCAGGCCTGTTATCAGTGAAATGGATAGAATATTGATTTGTCATGTCATTTCAGACATTCGTATCCTCAAAAACAAAGACTATCATTACTGAATCGGTGAAAACTCAGCATCACACGTTGTTTTAACTGTTTGAATAATATAATCATCGAGGTATGACTACAGCAGAGATCCCAAATTCCGTGACCGAATGGGAGTGTGATGACGCTATAAATAGGAAACAGAGAACTGGAAAAGGGAGAAGGGGTTGGTCTTTCTCTTCGACTCTATCTATCTATCAATCTGTCTATCTATCTATCTATCTATCTATCTATCTATCTATCTATCTATCTATCTATCTATCTATCTATCTTGCACTATATCGCTCTCTTTAACTCTTTCCTCCCTCCTTTAACATTTCTCTTTCTCTCTATCTGTATGCAGATGTATATGTACATTTTAAAATTGTTTATATGTTCGCGTATACGTGTGAATGCGAGTGTATTTATTGTGTGAATGTGCATGGTTGAGGTTGGTTGGGGGGGGGGGAGGGGTTGGGGTCGATATTTTAAGTCTCAAAAATTCTGTTCTTCGGCCAAACTCGGGATCTTTGGAGTTTGGAGGGACGGACGAAACCATTCCGCCTATCTGTCTGTTTACTGTACCGTTTATCTCAAATCAATCAACGTTTCGTTGGTCTCGTCAGCCCTGTTATCTCTTCTTGCTCCACTCAGCCCTGCCGTCCCTCATTACATCTCCCTCTTCTTCAAGCTTCTTGATCGCCATTTTTCTCCATTCACCCCACTGTTATTGATGCAGCTGAAGCCAAACTACTGTTCCGGACCTTTCTGTAGGGAAACAATAGGGAGAAGCAGCGAAACCTCCCATGTGAAAAGCATGCATTGTCCGGATCAACAGCCTCTGGGAGGGGGGGGGTGAGATAGTGATAAAAGAAATTAAAGAAAAAACGATGGTGAGTGGTGACCTGTGTGTTTGTGTAAGAAATGGGGGAGGGGGGCGGAGGAAAGAGAAAAGGTAAGAATCGGGGGAGGATGAAATGATAAGAGACTTATACCAGAGGGGGAGGGGGGCGCGGAAAAGGAGGGGGGGTGTAGTAGGAAACATGAATAGAAATTGTAGGACTGC
>NW_004797611.1:423728-424856 GCF_000002075.1 Aplysia californica
TCTCTCTCTCTCTCTCTCTCTCTCTCTCTCTCTCTCTCTCTCTCTCTCTCTAAGCCTGCTTAAGATTCCCTGATCTGCCTGGATGAGTGAGCCAAATCCAGCTCGCCGCGACACGATTTTCTGGAGACTGCTGGGGGGTTCCAGAAAATATTGACGTCATTCGTCTATTTCGGTTCTGAGCAGGGGGGTTTTACCAAACGGAAGAGAGGCTGCAGTAGGTGAGTAGGTCATGGAAACCCCCCGCTGCAGATCACAGCGGAAATGGAAGACGTTTTGACGTGGAATATCGGCGAAAATGCCACGATTTGATGGAGAGACCAGCGATGCGGACACGAAGTAGACCAGAGGAACAGTGGAACGCGGCAGGGCGGAGAGGGGGGAAAACGCTTGTGTGTTTATAGATCGGTACGGGAGCGAGGGAAAATAAAGAGAGAGAGGAAGAGAATCTGGGGTGTTTCCACCGGGGTGTTTTTTTTTTTCTTTGGATTTTTTTTTTCATAAGTGACTTGTTTTGTGTAGCGTGGCGTTGCATGGCGCTTTTGTCACCGGGGAAGAAAGGCGCATTCGTACTATAGTCTCCTAAGAGAATAAGCTCTTTCTGTCAGTCGTCTCGCTTTTGAAACAAGTACTGTTGTCTGTCTCCCTCTCACTCACTCACTCACTCAATCACTCACTCACTCACTCACTCACTCTCTTGTCTTTCTCTCTTTCTCTCCACCGGTCTGCAGCGCCTTGTGACACCATGAAATAGGTGGCTTAGATAATTTATATATCTCGTCAAGCGTCTCAGATCGTCAGTCACTTGGATGACAGGATTCCTGTCTCTTCATTCGTGCACAATAATTCGCTTCGCTCCCGTGGTTACTTACGCACGCTCATCCATCTGGGCTATCCACAAACTGTGCGAGCAAAAAATTAGAGATTAGAGTTACGTGCTTTTTGATTTCTTCTTTTTGGTTAGAAGTTACGATGTTGGAACTTACGGGGAAAATAGTTGGTGCCTCTTGTCGCACTACGGCAAACGTTAAGGTAAGTTTGACTTTTTTTGTTCTTTTTTTTTTTCTTTTGTGTCTTGTTTTTTGTTCACTTCTTTAAAAAATGAGTGTGTTTTGAGAGTGCGTGGGGGGG
>NW_004797611.1:424959-427050 GCF_000002075.1 Aplysia californica
TGCTACCGTTGTTTTCTTTTAATTTTTAGCTTTTTTTGTTGTTGTTGTTGTTGTTGTTTTTTGGGGGGTTTTGCGGTGTGTTTTCATATATTAGTTAACATAATTTTTTTTTGTTTGCTGCCGTGTATTTCCTTTTATTTGCTAACGTTATTCTTCTTTGTTACTGTTAATCTTATTTAATTTATTACCATTATTCCTCTTTGTTTGTTGCTAAATGTTTTCTCCCTTTCCCGCTCGTCGCCGTTGTCATTATCTCAACTATTCCTGCAGATGATAACTTTGTTGCTGCTGTTGTTCCAGTGAAGAAGTTCAAAATCGTTGTGTGCGGAAAAACAGAAAGTTTCTCTTTATCGATGGCTTAATTGCTGTGTAATTTTTAGAACGAAAATCCAATCCTTCTTCAATGTTTGCTTCTCTTTTTTTTTCTTTTAATTAGCAGTCACACTACTATATAGTGTCGTTTATTTATTTGATTTTTTTTTAACCCCCACCGGCTCTGAGCAGTGTCGTGAAACTGCAATCATCACCTACTTTTGCCTAATTATTTTGATGTGGTATATGGTGAGATTCTATTTTTTCCTTTCCTTAATTAAGTTTCTCGTTCCACGGAGCGTGACAGTGCACCGCACTAATTTCTGTCACCGAAAAGGAAACCACACTCGTGTACTCTCAAAAATGCAACGCCTAATTAGACTCAAAGGGTGAGAAGCTTGATTCACAAACTTTTTTTTTAATCTCCTGCGTCTCTTTGACTTGGCACAAGTTTTTACTTTGCAACACAATAAGGTCATATACGTGCCGAAGATTAGAGGTGTTACTATAGAGTAACAAACACAAAAAAGGAGGAGAGAGAAGGACGATAGTTATTTAATAGGAGAGTAGAAGCAAACCACGCAAGATAGCGTAAGTTTGGCACTATCTTGTACCAGCTTCAATTTTTTTTCCGGTTTATGCGTAAGTCCTTTTGAAAGCTTTAAATTCCAATTAGTAAATATATAAGTAAATAAATACACAAATAATCAAATGAATGAATAAATAGATACGTAGATAACTAAACAAATAAATAAATAAATGATGTTTGCGTATCACATATCACCGCTCAATGGCAAGATCTATGCGCTTTACAATCTATCATTATTACCCCCAGCAGACCCTAATTCTCGGCTTCCCGGGTGGAGTACTGTTAGTTGAGTTTGTACAAAATTAAACTGAAACTCTACGGAACTCAAGCAATTGCAGTTAATACTTTAGACAAATGGGTAACTTTTTTCGTTGGTAACATTTTTGTTTGGCCCAAGAGGATTAATTTTTCATGGGCCAAAGGGTAAAATGTTTCATTGGTAACATTTTTACTTGGTCAAAGGGTAACATTTTTTATTTGCAAAAGGGTAGCATTTTTCATTACACAAATTGTAACAGTTTTCATTGGCCAAAGGGTAACCTTTTTTAAAAAATCCAAATTGTAACATTTTTCATTGGCCAAATTTTGAAAGCGACCTGACAGCTGTGATCCCAAAAGTCGAAAACTGGAGTTAAGTACAAAACTGCACACAAATCAATTTTTTTTAAAATATAGGTGGCTTTGGAAAAAAAATTAATTCTCAAAAAAGAACAAAACGAAAACGTTTGTTTTAACATTTTAACACAGATTTTTTAAGGGACCACAAACAGGAAAAGCAAGTAGAAGAAAAATAAGAACATGTTTCATTACCGACGAGTGTTGGTCGAGCAGCCACCATTTTCCAGTAATATCATTATGTCTTGTCCTGTCTCAGAGGTAGAAATGAGCCTACAGCAGGAGAACAGTTATCAAAAATATTAGAAAAATAACTGCAGCCGAATCTCACTTGTGCATGTCTTCTTGAGAATGTGTGTGATCGTTTATGTATGCAAATGTTTGTGTGTGTGTGAGAGTGTGTGTGTGTGTGTGAGAGAGAGAGAGAGAGAGAGAGAGAGAGAGAGAGAGAGAGCGTGTATGTATGCAAATATGTGTGTTTGTGTATGTGTGTGTGCGTGTGTACATGAGTGTTTGTATATCAATGTAATGTGTTTGTGTGTGTGAGTGTCTGTGTGTGTGTGTGTGTGTGTGTG
>NW_004797611.1:427876-428865 GCF_000002075.1 Aplysia californica
GGGTGTTTTCTTTTGGGGGAGGGTTGTTGTTGTTTTTTGGGTGGGGGGAGTATTACAGCTGCTCGCTACAACTTTGACAACAACCAAAAACAGTTTTTACAATAATAACAACAGACAACCATTAGATACTTTGGTGAAATAGAAACCAGTGCTTGTAAAACATCTTATTTCCTTGAGCAGAACAATTTTTCTACACGTAAACTCATCATTTATTTTGACCATTATTGTAACTTTTTTAAGTTAATGTACAATTTTGTATGAAAAAAATACATATTTCACAAATTGCTTCTAAACTGCGTCCACGGCTGTTACCATTATCATTTTACCCAAATTTAAAGTTAACTATCTGCATGATGTAAAGTGAAATGTGGTTGGGTGGTTGGCTAGTGCCCCGGTGTGGTTTACTCCTTCTTCCTATCAACCATCCTTATCTCTCCTTCTTTTTGTGTGTGTGTGTTTCTGACTTTTTTGTAACGCCTATAATCTTCTGTACTTACATAACCCAGTTGTGATGTTAGTACCAGAAAACTCTCAATTTAACAAAGTGGCGTTAAAACCTAAACACAATCAGCACAGTGTGACTTCCACAAAAGCGCAGTCGTTTTAGTAACTGTAAAACACCTTTGCAGCTCGATTCCCCATTCCCCTACACTGCGCCCAACTTCTACACAGACTTTAAAATTTTAAACCTTTTTTTCATGTTTAAAACAGTCTTGAAAAGACTAATAGAAAAATAAAATACTAATCGTAGAAATGATAAAAATTAAACACTTGGTGTCAAATCAAAACCAACAAACAAGTAGAAAGGTACTATGAAAACCAGACTAAAACTATACCAAAACTGAAAAGACATCCGAAAAAAATGTAATAATGAAATGTACTATGCACCACACAAATACAGAACTCAGCCTGAGAAAAATACACATTTGTTGTCTCTCACAAAAAAACACACACACACACACATACACACACACACACATACACACACA
>NW_004797611.1:430512-432052 GCF_000002075.1 Aplysia californica
TATTATTACTATTGTGACTAGTTTCATCGATATTGTGGCTTTGGGTGTGTTTGCTGTTCTCATCATTTTGGCTGCTGTGTGTTTTTGTCTTTTTTAAGAGCTTTTTGGTACAACATGTATTATTATCACTAATATAATTTGTATTGTTATTATTTGTAGGTATTATTATCATTATTGTCGTTATCATTACTTGTACAGATAGCTTTCTCTGGATTGCATCAATTTGGTAGGTTTGGTGTTGTTATGATATGTTCGTAATTTATTGTACTGTCAATTCGTTCGTCACTGTTTAAATCTCTAACACGGAAAGCAAATGACGGGTGTGACCATTTCTTTTTTTAGATTTTTTTTTTTTTTTGCATCCTTACAAAAGTATTTCTTCTTTTTACCTCGTATGCCTCTTTCAAGAAGGGAAGACGGGATTCTGTCGATTGTTTATTGAGGCCTTACAGTTAAAGAATAATAATAATAATAATAATAATAATAATAATAATAATAATAATAATAATAATAATAATAATAATAATAATAATAATAATAATAATATATTTGATTTTCATCCGATTTCACAGCCATTAGTAGAGAGAACAAAACGAAACAGAATACACCCATAGATTGAAATGACTTGAGTATGATGAAGATGGTGCTTATCCCAAGCCATCCACCAATTGAAATCTCGAGACGTATGGAAAACTTCTCTTTTTAAGTATTGTTCATTAGCGAAGCGTTATCATTTTCTGCGGCGTGGTCTTAGATTTAATTCGATATCACGACGGCGAAGACTTTTAATCTACGTAACAGGAAACAAAGCGCTGTTCTCTTATGTTTTGTTTCGTGTTCGTCTTTTTTCATATTTTAAAGTTCTGGATTGTTGATTGTTCCGGATCGTTTTGTTTAATTCATGTTTTCATAAATCTGGGTTTGGTTATTGGATTCTATTTGTTTGTTTTGTCTTTATTGTGTGAACTGGCGAGAGAGGGGAAGAAAGGCTAGGTAAGAGAGTGATAGATAGATAGATAGATAGATAGATAGATAGATAGATAGATAGATAGATAGATAGATAGATAGATAGATAGATAGATAGATGGGAGTTGTTTTGAAAGTGTTTTTTTTTAAGTCTTGCCTGTAAAGACAGACAGACAGAGGAGAGAAGGATAGCATAAAAGGAAGAAGAAAAAATGAGGAAGGGGGAAAAGGTGCGAAATACAATAATATGTACATTGACAATGTTCTATCCACGCCAAGAAAGACCATAAGACATACTTATCGGGAGCACACAAAAAGATGCTGTGAAATGAAACAAAAAAAATAAAGGGTCGGTTGGGCTCCTGCGACGACAGCTGTATAAAGCTGGTTACAAACTTTGGGGTATTTTGAACATGTTCCCTGAGTCATTGTCTTGGTGTCCGTGCATGTATCTGTCTTTTGCCAGTGAGGACGAGGATTTTTTTTTTTATTATTTTGCTTGTTTGTTTGTTGCTTGTTCAGGCATGAATACTGTTTGATTATCAATTATAGTTTCGTTTGTAAGGGGGGGGGG
>NW_004797611.1:432885-434593 GCF_000002075.1 Aplysia californica
TCTCTATCTTTCTCCCTCTGACGCCTCTCTCCCTTCCTCCTTCCCTCCCTCCCTCCCTCCCTCCCTGCATTAACAGTGCTCCTTAATTCTCTCACGCATCCAACGTGTGCCCCCACCCCTCCTCTCTTCATCACGCGCTTCGCTCACCTCCCACCCCACTTAGAAACGTTCCTGATACACCCAAAGGCGTCCGTTTCCCCCTTTCATCCTAACATCTCCTCACCGCGTCCCCCCTTGTACCAAAACAACTTGAAATGGCCCTAGGGGCTCTCCCTTATGGAACTACTTGCTCAACTTTCTCCTGCTTCTCTTAATTTTTTTTCTCTTTTTTCTCTCTTTTTTTTTTAGAGGATAAACTTTTTTTTTCTTTTCCTTTTCTTTTTCTTTCACAACTTTGTTTCTTTCCCGTTTCCTTCCTCTTTTCATCTCTTGTCGCAGACCAGACTCTCTTCCTTCAGCAGATTTCTCTTTTCACTCTGATTGGAGCGACGAGTTGGAATATTGTTTAAGTTTGAGAAGTGCGGCAAAGACTGAGACTGAGGGCGGGTGGCAGGTGTTTTCGGTGAGTTCAGTTCCCTACCCTCCAAATTTTAAGCCAGTCCATGTTCTTTGACTTTTACGAAGTACTTTTTTTTTCTTTTACTTACTTTTTCTTTATTATTTTTTATTATGTAAAATCGAATTAATTGTACCTGCCACCTTTGCAGTTGGTAATGATCTTAATCTTTATGTTCATTGCTCGCTCTTCATGCCCGTGTCTTTAGGCCTATCCCATTTATGTTATTCAATTGATCATGTATTAATAGGTCTATTTATTCCTTTACCGATTCGTGCATTTATTAGTTCATTTATTCTTCCATCTTTTCTTATTCATTTGTGACTTTCATTCTTTCTTTCTTTCTCTGTTGTGCCTTTTTAGTTTGTTTAGTTGTGCATTTGTGAATTCATCTATTTACTTATAATTATTTACCTGCACATCGGTTTGGTTTTTCATTTCAATCATCCCTCTATTTACCGCCTCCCTTGTTTATTTACTTGTTATGTATTCTGTCATTTATTGATCAAAGCGAATTCTTTCATGTATTTACTTAAATATTTTTATTTATTTATTTCTATGTGCATTCATATCGTTGCTCTGTAAGGCTTTTCTACACATTCGAAATCAATTCCAACATTTTATTTTCTTCAGTGCCTGATTGGTAGTCTATGCTTCCCTCTTTTCATTGAAACTTTTCTTTGAATATAAAATATGTGGAGGTATTTCCGGACAACCAGAGGGTAGGGAAGAGTGTAGGAAGAGTTCTCATGAGGATCGTCTTGACATAAAGAAGAATGCCCTCGATCCCAAAGCGAAAACCGGCCATCTGCCGAGGTTTGAGTGGGGTTCCTGCCCTCTGTGAGAATGCCCCTGCCTGTTGTTCTCAAGTGTTTTTTGGCCTGGCAAGAGATTGTTCCCGCCTGATCACAATATACAGGTGGAGACAGAGGGGGGCGATCAAAGAGAGGGGGTGATGGTAGATAGATAGATAGATAGATAGATAGATAGATAGATAGATAGATAGATAGAGAGATAGAGAGATAGAGAGATAGAGAGATAGAGAGATAGAGAGATAGAGAGAGAGATAGAGAGAGAGAGAGATAGAGAGATAGAGAGATGGATGGATGGATGGATGGATGGATGGATGGATGGATGGATGGATGGATGGAT
>NW_004797611.1:436484-438405 GCF_000002075.1 Aplysia californica
TTTCTGTTTTTTTAAACCTCATATCCGCATCCCTACCCCCTCATATGCCAGATAGTGTTGATAGGGGCGTTAAACCTATACCATTTTCGTTTTCACCCCTTATAATATGCGTACCCATCTTGTAAAACATTTTTTTTAACAGAAGGAAGGTGAAAGAATGACTTGGGGAACGCAGAGACACATAATGGGATGTGTCAAAAATAGGGGAGGGGGGGGTGATTATAGTTATTTTCTTTTTTATTGGTTGGGGGGGGGAAGGGTTCTGTATTTTCTTGTACTAGACAGACAAAGGAGGATAAATCAATGAGGACATTAGGAAGATCAGAGAGAGAAAAAACTACTAGTTTATTAACTACATTATCTCGTTCTACAGAAGAATCAAACCACAAAACACCGACACTAATATCTGAGCCCCCTCCTCCCTACCCACCCACCAACCCACCAGCCCACCTACCACCGACCCACCAACCATTCAATAAAATTTAGTCTTAGTGGAAAGAATGATGAGACACAAAAAAAGGGGCTACTAAGATGCGCTCGCCGTTTTACCGCCGCTCCTTTCCGTCTCTATTAAATTAATCGGCTAACGTTCAAGAGTTTCTGGAAGATTCGCTGAATTGCTCTTAAAAAGGCGGCACCGTTTATATTCACTGGGTTAGTAAGTTGCGTTCAATATGAAGACAGCCTGGTAAAACGTTCTTATCTTTTGTTTCTTTGTCTAAATTTCTGGTTGCAGTTTTCATTTTGTTGTTTTTTATTCACAACACGAAGCTGAGATTTCAATGTTTCTGTCTAGCCGCTGTCTTCGCTTTTGTTACTGTTATTACTTTTTGTTGCTTTTGTCGTTGTTGTTATTGTTGTTATTTTTATTGCTGTTGTTATTGTCGTTGATGATGATGATGATGATGATGATGATGATGATGATGATGATGATGATGATGATGATGATGATGATGATGCGATGATGATGATGATGATGATCATGATGATGATCATGATGATCATGATGATCATGATGATGATGATGTTTTAGAGATTTGTTCAAACGCTCCACAAGAAAAAAAAAACATTCGTTTACACACCAATATTTAAAAGTAACAACTACTTTTGTAAAAAAAAATAATTTAAGCCCCCTTCGACTCAATTTATACCACGAAAGAAGAGAAGCGCTTTAACAACGCCAAAGCAGGATGGGAATGACTCAAAATTTCAGCCAAAAGACTGAGGTGCTGTTATGAAAACCTTTTCATCAGTATGTTATGAGAACTGAACTCTTGCCTGTTGCGTAGAAGAAGAAAGATTTTAACAAACAGACCACCGACACCGATTGAACTGCGACAGGTCCCAGGACAATTGTCAAGGGTTGAACTCACCTTAACTTGGACTCTCTTCTGGTCCATGATTGCGATGTATTTTTAGGGTTTTTTCCTTTTGTTTTGTTTCTTTTATTCTGTTGTTGTTTTGTTGTCTTTTAGTGCGCAGCAAAAAGGAAAAAAATGGGAGGGGGGGTAGGCGGGGTTGGGTTTTTTCCCACAATGTATTTAGAATTAAGAGTGAAAAAGAAAGAATATTATTTGTTTTAGCTGCTTGAAAGGTTAATTGGGTTTACTACTATCACATTTCTATTCAAACTCTTTCTTAATATAGACATCTGTAGAGGAAACAGGGAAGGTTCAGCTTTTGAGGACATTTTGAGAAAGGGGCCAAACAAGTGCCAGTGGCGAATAATGGAAAGGGTTATGGCAACCTGTGTTGTGTATAGTTTTAGAATATTATTTATGTCTGAACCGTCTGCAAGCTTGTGTTCTCTCCATTCTATGTGTGTGTCTTTGCTTTCTTCTCTCTCTTTCTCTCTTTCTCTCTCTCTCTTTCTCTCTCTCTCTCTCTCTCTCTCTCTCTCTCTCTCTCTCTCTCTCTCTCT
>NW_004797611.1:440389-442158 GCF_000002075.1 Aplysia californica
AGACACACAGACAGACAGACAGACAGACAGACAGACAGACAGACAGACAGACAGACAGGCAGACAGACAGACAGACAGACAGACAGACAGAAAAAAGAAGCATGCAAAGACAGAGACAGAGAAAGAAACAGATAGAAAAAAAGAGATAAGGTGAGGACAGGGGGTGGGGGTGAGGGGGGCAATCTTAGCTGAAATCCATTAAATAAAAGTGAGCATTAAACAGACGCTATTTCCTTTTAAACATTTTCAAGCAAAAAACAAAACAAAAACAACAACAACAACAACAACAACGACGACAACAACAACGACGACAACAACAACACTACCACCACTACTACTACTACTACTACTACTACTACCACCACCACCGACGACGACGACGACGACGACGACAACAACGACCACAACAACAACAACAATTAGTCATCTCTTCCAATTTTCTTTGATATTTTCCCATTTCCTTTATAACCTTTACAGACATATTATTTTCTATCTCCCCTTTGTTCTGATTTCCCTTTAAACGTTTCCTCCACTGTCTCTGGGGCCCCCAGTATGAGTGTCCGGGTAAGTAGCCGAGCTGCCAAATCTGCCAAAAGGTTCTGGAAGTTTCTGGAGGATTCTGGAAGGAAAGTTGCTCCCCTCGTCCGTGTGACCAGAGAGACAAGTGTTCCTCCCCCCTGAAACAACTCACTCACACACACACGCTTAATGCACGCGCGTCAATCAAACTGCCTCTTCAGTCTACGTCCTCTCCAGACCACTCCATTTCTCGCTGTAGCACGAGCGTGTGGATCGGACAAAAAAAAAAAAAAAACCCTTAGCCCGAGAGAGAGAGAGAGAGAGAGAGAGAGAGAGAGAGAGACAGATAGACAGACAGACCCAAGACAATGTACTGGAAGAAAAGAAGCTTAACTTTGCTGGTTCCTTCACTACTCAACGACAAATAACGTACATTCGGTATATTTGAATTGCTTTTTTTCTCTTCTCCAGACGTTTTGTCTTTTTTTTTCACTGGCCAATTCGTGACATTACAATAGGGCGTGGTGCGATCTCGTAAATTTTGTCTGTGAAAGCATAATAATGATGAACATCTTGAGACTCCGTCACCAACGTGCAGGAGAATACAAACTTGAGCTGCCTTCAAAGGTGGATTCTAGTTTCAAATTCAAACAAATTACTGTGGTTTCTCGTCTCTACTTGAATATTTTTCTTCTGTCCTGACGTGGGACATAAACTGTTTCACTATTTTTAAAAAAAGGGGGAAATTTACTTCTAGTAGGGTGTCAAATTTCAACCGTTTTAACAAAAACAGCCCAGACAAGATTAGGAACTTAAAACACAAACGTTATAGTGTCTGAAAGAAAATGTAATGCTAATCTATCGCAATTATTATCTCTGTGGTTACATATTATACATCTCTTTATACTTTTTGTCGCCATTCCTGTAGACCTCAGCAGAGATGCTTTGGTATATTTGATTTTTGTAGCGCGCGTATTGCTTGGATCCACATCGATATCCTAGCAATGTTTTGATTTCATTCTGCCCGGTGTGACAGGGCTTAAAACAAACGCTTACGAGAGCAGGTCCCGGCCACTATATTACAGGGTTTTTTTAAAGCGTACACCTATCTGTACACTCAAGCAGTCTGCGTGTGCACGCACACACACACACACGCGCGCATACATACACATTCACGCACAGACACGCACAGAGAGAGAGGGAGAGAGAGAGGGGAGGAGATGGGGGAGTGAGGGGGAGAGAGGGGGAGA
>NW_004797611.1:442270-444038 GCF_000002075.1 Aplysia californica
TGGGGGGGGGGTGTTGCTGGAAATTGGTTCAGTAAAGCAGTGTAATTAAAGATATATGTGTCACGACGCGGTGGAATCAGGCGCTCGTCAATTTTTGGGCATACAGAGTTATTAATGCCATCTTAAAGCTTTTTTTTGTGCTAATTTTGCATTTGGCGGAGAAAAAAAAAACCTTTATCTAGAATTGAAGTCGAGATATTTGTGATTGAAGATGATGGGGTCGCCTGGTATGAGAGATAAAACTAGAGAGAAAATGGCCACCAAATTTTGGTAACCTCCGAAGTTTGAGAGTCCTTGGAAACTAAATTTACATTTTTCTTGTCTTTAATTGACGTTGCTCGGTAAAGTTTAATCAGAAATACGCTTTTAAAAGGACATAAACGGTGTTGAGCCAAAAATAGAACATTTGAAGAATGACCCAACACCCAGAAAAATGTCGTTTTCTTTGTTTGATTTCATTGTTTTAACGAGGGCCCGATTTCACCACGCTGCCTCACATATATAACATGCAGTTGTCGCCTTCGCGGGTCGGTTTGTTGTTTTGATTTGAGGTGTCCGAGGCCGTTACCACCCCCACCCCCCCTCCCCTCCCTATAGTGACATTCTTTCGGTTCACGCGGACTCGAGAGACTACGTCAGAAAAAAATGAGTGACGTCATTTACAAGCGTCTGCAACGACTAACTTTCTGAGATGTCAATGAAAAAGCTAATTGTTCGTCGTGTGTCTGTATTATATCACACATGTCGGGCCATTCATCACATTGCGTTTTCAAATTTTTATTTTGATTTGTCCGGGAGATGGAATGACGTAGGAAAGGATGCGAGTTGTTCCATAAAAGCGGGTTATCAAGCTACTGTGTTAGCGTTAGATCCTGGAGTATCTTATAGGACAGTTGTTCTTTATCTTGCATTCACTTTCTGGATAAGGATATCATAATGTGAAAAAAGGGAGAGTTCACGCAATTGAATATGGTGAGGCGAATTCCTTTTGTGTTGTTTTGGAACCAACGTTATATAATAGACAGACTCCTTTCTGAATCTTTCTCTCAATCTTTCCAGCTTTATGAATGGCGTTTGGAATAGATCCCTTACGTCAAGGAAGAATTATTTACTCCTTTTTTTCATACTTAATTCTATTGCCGAGATATCAGGCGTCCGTGGTGGGGAGGTTTGGCATTTCGCCGTCGTGAGCAAGAGATGTGAGTTCGATTCTTTCCCGTGAGGTGAGTATTTTTATCTAGTATTTCCAGCTTTCTGCTGGGACGTGGTAACTTTCTTTGCCCGGGTTGGCCTGAACACGAAGAGTCGTAGCAGCCTGCACCCCAAATTATATAATAGTGTTGACAGAGGGCGTAAAACTTCTACAGTTACATTCTGTCGCAGATTTCAG
The DNA here is from genome assembly GCF_000002075.1 of Aplysia californica. Classification (NCBI taxonomy): domain Eukaryota; kingdom Metazoa; phylum Mollusca; class Gastropoda; order Aplysiida; family Aplysiidae; genus Aplysia; species Aplysia californica. The sequence continues at coordinate 443,661 of NW_004797611.1, forward strand.
GTCAGAAAAAAGAATAAGAGTGTTCTAAACATGGGAATATTCTTCTGATAAGTGTGGATTACATTCTACTCTGAAAAACAGACCCCCAGTTAAGTTGGGTTTTACTTGTACGAGGGTATAAATTATGTCCCATACACGTCTGGACGTATTTTTGGCTTTCTTTCAAAACACGGAAGCTATTACGACTAGACGGACGACTGAAAGAGAATCGCAAATAAGTCTGTAGGGTACAGATGAGATGATCACTGCAAATGGAACTGAGTCGACAAATTCACGGAGGAGAGGGCGGGGAAGAAGAGGGACGAGGGCGGGGCGTTCTGAACGATGACAACAAAGAACTGACAGCATCACAATTTGTAATTACATTTTTTTTTTTGG
>NW_004797611.1:444265-446548 GCF_000002075.1 Aplysia californica
TGTGTGTGAATGAATGTGTGTATGTGTGTGAATGAATGTGTGTATGTGTGTGAATGAATGTGTGTATGTGTGTGAATGAATGTGTGTATGTTTGTGGGTGTGTCTGCGTTTTTGCAATGTGTCTCACCCATAGCTTGGGATGTCCCAGACAGGACTGGTTGAAGCAGACAGCCTCAAAAACGTTTATGTCTTAATTTTGGCGCGTTTCACATTTATTATAATTTAAATCGAGATTTTGTTTTTAAAAGTATTTAGCAGAAGTATGTGCCGAGAATCTGGCTCTCTTCTGGAGGTTTCACCAACTGCATAAGTCCACATGATTCGGACCTCCACTTTTATTTCCTTTTTAAAAAACTTATTTTCTATTTTTGCTTATTTTTTTACCGGACTGTTGATTTAGAGCGTAGACAAAATTGTGCTGCTGCGTATCCCAACTAATTCTAGCCTCATCGGCTAGTTGTAAAACAGGGACAATGAGAAATAATAAATCAACGTAAGTCTCACCTGTAAAATAAAACCACGAGAACGCTCGCTCACTGATTGCGATTTTCATACAAGTTATTCTACACTTTTGCTGCTTGCTTTGCTGACACGGATAATAAGGAAATGTTATCGTTCGGGTTCGTATGTAATAAACCGCTATTTGTCTAGGTATAATAATACTTTTATTACCCACTGCAAAACAATTTTCGCTCTCAGACTGTAGGCCAAAATGTGTAATTTCAATGCTGAAGATATTTGTGACGAGACTCCAAGAGCTATAGGAGAATTGCTTTAGACGGAAAGACAGTTCTAGCACAGACAACAGATTTTTAAAAATCCTTACCACCTACTAGATCTACTACTCCTCCTACTCCTCCTACTCCTACTCCTACTCCTACTCCTACTCCTACTCCTACTCCTACTACTACTACTACTACTACTACTACTACTACTACGTTAAGTAACAGCATCCATTGTGTGACGTTCTTGAAGCAAGATTTCTACTTTTCCTTTTGTAGAAGTGAAGGCGGCATTTGTTGTTTTTTGTTTTTGCTAGGGGCAAGGAGAGGGGGGGTTGTTATGTTTTTGTCTTGTTTGATTTGTTTTGTTGTTGACGCTGTTGTTTTAATTTCATTTAATTTAATTTGTTTTATTTTATTTTTGGGAAGTTGGGGTGGGTGTGAATGGGAGAAAAAAATTATTTTAAAAACAACCCCAAAGTAATTACCATCTGGGAAGGCTGACTGCTACTTCCGTGTTCAAGTGCGCACAGGTATGCCGTAGATTCTGAATAAGAATGAAAGCTGGCAATAATATTATTGTCGGGCTGGTTATGAATGTCTCGCTGAGTTCGACTCAAACAAGACCCAGTCCGTGAGCCGACGCCAGTTGCGCTGGCAGTGGTTTAAGGGTCGTCGCTAAACAAGAATAATATTACGTACGTGAGTTTGTTTCCTGTAATTTATTAGGTTAATTTAATTAATTGTAGTTGTTGTGACACCATCGACACAATATAGATCATATGGTCGCCTTTAAGGACAAGTGGGCTAACCCAGATTTCGGGGTTTTCCAGAAATCTTGACCAACACAAAAAATGGACATTGCACTACCTATAGGAGAAATTTGGTCTCATTTGTATGTATATTTGTTTGGTTACTGAGAAAACTCTTCTTGTCGTTTAAAGAAACTGAACGAGAGGCAAAAACTTTACCTTCAATTTTCTCAAAACAGCATTTTTCGGGATAGCCCCCTTGTGCTTAAAAGTGACCATTTAAGAGGCGGGCTTTGACCCTGCCTGTCTGTTAGAGACCAACCCGGACTGTGAAGGGAACAACATCCCATCCAAAATCCGGGCTGAGAGGGATACGTCCCAGCAGAAACACCCATTAGATACTCAAAAAGAGTTCTCCCCGCTTGGGAATCGAACTCGGTTCTCTTTTGTCCGACAGTTTGACTTCGGGTAAGGTGTGGGGAGAGGGTGGGGGGGTGTTAGCCGTTACATTATAGACTTTGATAGTTCCGTTCTAAAGACGGGATGGTGTCCTTATGTTTATCTCCGGTTGTTACCTTTGTTTGTTTGTGTGTTTATCTGTTTGTTTGCTAGTTTGTTTTTGTTTTTTCTTTTTGTTTAGGGGGTTGTTGGGTTTGTTGCTTTTTGGTTGGTTTTTAGGGGGGAGGGAGAAGGGTATTTTATTTTGTTTGGTAACCTATGTGTATGTGTGTGAATGAATGTGTGTATGTGTGTGAATGAATGTGTGTATGTGTGTGAATGAATGTGTGTATGTGTGTGAATGAATGTGT
>NW_004797611.1:448648-450484 GCF_000002075.1 Aplysia californica
CACACACACACACACACACATACACACACATACAGGGACAGAGAGAGAGAGAGAGAGAGAGAGAGAGAGAGAGAGAGAGAGAGAGAGATACGCCTCAAAACAAAAAGCACCTATTGTTACTCTCATCTTACATACACAGATGTCACACTTACCAAGTGGTCAGCATTATTTCCTATAGTCCCGGCTAGTTAGAGTAATAGTTACTTTTTGGAACTTCATGGTGACATTAAAGATGGTTCCAGTAGGGAGCGGGATAGAGGGTGGGTGCCCTCTCGTGAATCATTGGAGCAGAGGAAGATAGTACTGACGTTAACATTACTTAAACGCAATCCCACATCATCATTCACCACCACCTTTATTTCTAAAATCACCATTGCTCTCAGATCAATCTCTTACAAATAACTTACATCAATATTCCTTGCTTGAATCTCTATCTGTAATACATGTAGTTACATGTTATACTAAGTATGTACGTAATACACTATTTGACACTATCATACGCAATTTTTCTACTAATCAGATGACGTCAATCTCATGTAAATAAATAGCACTCATGTAAATGGGCATAAAAGGATAAAAATAAAAAGCAGTATCGTTACACTTACTGAGTTCGACATAAGCTACAATTACCGTATCCAGGTCACCACTTTTTACTGGTATCGATTCCGTTGAGTCCATCCCACATCCCAGCTCCGAGCCTGCAGGCAAGAAACAAAATAATACATGTACATGTATTAAGTTAGTAGTTTGTTTCTTTGATTTTGTCTTTGCTTTTACTTTTTGTCTCTGTTTTTTTGTTGTTGTTTTTTTTCCTTCGTTTTTGTTGAAAAAAAGGGGGGGGGCTTTTTTAGTAAGTATAACGCTCTACTTTATTTAAGAATATCATTTCTAAAGGAAAATACTTAGCCTAGAAGTCTGTGATGAGGAGAAAGAAAGAAAATACAACAGCAGAATCATTGTAGAAAATGTCAGCCACGTTCACCTGGAGATAGATACATAATAATATCTTAATCTATTTCTAGATATTATATCGAACTTCCCGTTTGTAGTCAGAGAGTCATTAGTAAGTCATTACTTAACTGCGTCCATGCCCACGCGTTTGAGACACGACGACACCAAGATAGTTGCACCTGTTAGGTTTTTTTTGTTATTATTGGTTTTTGGTTGTGGATGTTGCTGTTCTTGTTTTGTTTGTTTGTTTTTGTTTGTTTTTGTTTGTTTTGGGTTTGTTTTGGGTTTGTTTTGGGTTTGTTTGGTTTTTTTGTTGTTTGTTTTTTGTTTTGGTTTTTTTTTGGGGGGGGGTTGCTTTTTGTGTTGTCTTTTTTGCTTGTTGGGTTGGTTGGTTTTGTTTCGATTATTTGGGGGGGGGGGTTCTTTTGGAAGGAGAGGGTATCCTGCATCCTACTGAAGAATACCTTCGGGACAATCGATCTGTATGTGTAAAAAAAGATAACAGAGTCGTCAAGCTCCATGTTGTAAACCTCTTCCCTTTTCCTTTCGACTGTGGAGTATAAAATGATATATAGTTTTGTTCCTACGCTTTCTTCATTGAAATTGCCGAGTTTGTGTTTTTTTCAAGCATTTTCATTTGAATTGTCCTTTGCGAAAATGGAATATATTCTTTTTACTATGAGTTTTTTGGTGGGGAAAAGAAAGAGGATAAAGGAAACAGAAGAAGCGAAATAATCTATTAGAGGTGAAAGTGTTTTATTTTGGTTTTAGACTTCCTTGTTGCATATTCAGTGCGTACGTGTTTGTGTGTTTGACTGTTAGGGTGTTGGAGTATAAGCATGAACTCATGTGTGTGTGTGTGTGTGTGTGTGTGTGTGTGTGTGT
>NW_004797611.1:450623-452798 GCF_000002075.1 Aplysia californica
AGAGAGAGAGAAAGAAAGAAATATTGAGGGGGGGGGTGAAAAGTGAGAAGGAGAGAGGACAAAGTGGGGCACACGACTGAGTAAACCAATAAATATTATTTGAATAACAATAAAACAGTACCAGAGAACCATCGATCATTTGTCTTCCTGTTTATATAGTAACCCTATCTACTCATGTTCACGTATCTTTGCGCACCACATATAATCAACACTAGCGATTTTTTTAATCAAAGAAAGCTCACGCCTACTTTCTCCTTACTAATGCCCGTGCACGGGTGCACAATTCCAAGAAAGCCTCAACTAAAACTCATCAATTTTCAGTCCTCGCTCCCCCTCTGATGATACGTCTCGTCTTCGATGCTCTTGCAAATCGCAACTCTTGTCACAGCTAAGTGTCAGGTTTTTTTCTTCTTACTCATCCGCGATTTCGCAATGCTCAATGTTGACTGAATATTAACGCTTCTGTCACAGTTTCGCTCCATTGGAGGATACTTTGCGTTAACGCGTACATCATTTTTTCAAAAATCTTCTTCAAGGCAAACAGCGAGCGCGTCGATTTGCTGTACCAGAAATTATAGGGTTGAGATGATGTTAACACGAGAAAAGAAACCGAAAGGTTACATAAGAGTATGTTTTCTACATCAGAGTATAAACATGTCTGGCGTCTTTGGAAATGCAAGAGCATCATTTCTCAAACGTCTTCTCTGTTGACGCGAAGTGTAAGATGTCTTGGGAAAACAAATTCCGCCCGCAGAAAGTGATATGATGTGAATTCTAAATAACGACTTGTTCTACTTTCCAGAGATCAGTTTTCCGCCACAGATAGCTCTGAATGAATTAACGTGAATATAACGCAGTAGTTATGAGTTCTGCATTGTAGAACGGTTAAAACGTATTGCTTGTCGTAATTTGAAAAGAATAATAAAATAGTTGTATGTAGTAATTCTTTGGTATAGCTCTGGTGTCACATTAATCTTGTTATGGTGAGGCTGCCAGTACTGTAGTATAATCAGTTCTTTTTTTTGCATCTAGAATTGCTACTGAAATTGAGAGTTGTTCCTGCCTTTTGTTTTTCTATTTCTTTCTTTTTTTCCCCTTTTTTTTCTTTTTTTCTTTGGGGGGGCGTCGGTGGTCTAGTGCTTACCCTGTCAGGCTCGCTACCGAAAAGGCAAGGATTCGAACCCTGTCAGGGGTCCGATGTTATGTCCTTGGGAAAGGCCTTTTGCACGAATGTTCCTCACTTTATCCAGATTGGAATGGGTACCTAACTATATGGATAAAAGATGGATGATGTGATGGCGGGGGGGAAGGGGAATTCAGAGAAATATTTCCACAAAAGAAGCCTTGTGGCATACTTGGACGTTTAACTCTAATCTTGTACTAGTTTGATGTGTTTTGATTGCTTGTTTTGTTTTGGATTGATTTCGTGTTATATTCTAGTTATCTATTTATCTATCTATCTATCTATCTATCGATCTATCTATCTATCTATTTATCCATCTATCTATCTCTATCTCTCTTTCTTTCTCTCTGCATTCCTCTCTCTCTCTCTCTCTCTCTCTCTCTTTCTTTCTCTCTTTCTCTCTTTAGCCTCTCATCGGATTCTGTCCTTGATTGCTCTCTCTCTCCCTCTCTTTCTCTCTCTCTCTTTCCCTCTCTCTCTCTGCGCCAACTTTCCTCCACCCTCCTGGTGAGACAGAAGACAACCAGTGATCACACGGTTTGAATTTCTTGTTTCGTGGGTCGACTGCTTGGCATAATTACAGTAATCATTGTACCCTGTAATCGAGAAAAAGAGAATCTGTAGTCGAGTCTGACTTAGTCCGATTCTCCTGTTTCCTCAACCATTAGGCTCTATTTTTAAAACTCTGTTCAGGGTTTTGTTTTACAATTGAGAAACACTCCATAGCTCAAGCACTCGATTGAGTTAGATATTAATTGGTTGTTTTAAGATTATCGTGTTTATTTTTGTATGTGATTGAAATGGTTTCGATTCGAAATGACAGTACTCGTACAGGTAGAAATTGTATCGAGGTGTCGCAAAAATTGATTTTGAAAAGTGCATCGCATTTTGCGTGTGGGCTTTACTGCAGTTGTATCTTTGTTAAATTGCCCATGTGTGTGTGGGAGAGAGAGAGAGAGAGAGAGAGAGAGAGAGAGAGAGAGAGAGAGAAA
>NW_004797611.1:456954-458117 GCF_000002075.1 Aplysia californica
ACACACACACACACACACACACACACAAATGTTCCCGAGACTTTCCTGCATTTGTGCTTGGTTCTTCCTATATTTCGTTTTCTGTGACAGTCAATCTGGTGGTGTGCCCATATTGTGTGGTCTGCTTCAGATCCTCGAAGCCTCCATCCAGTTTTCTTGTGTATAGTAATAATATTACGGACACCCATCTATCCATCCATCCATCCATCTATCTATCCATGCATCCCTCCGTCTATCCATCCATCTATTGATCAATCCATAAATCCATCCATTCATCCATCCATCTATCTATCTTTCCATCCGTCTAACTATCTATCTATCTATCTATCTATGTATCTATCCATCCATCCGTCCATCCATCCATCTAAAGATCTGACTAACTGTCTCACTGTCTCATCCCACCTTTCTCGGCCAGCCGTTTCTTGACCCCCCTCCCCCCAACAAACCCCCTATTATCGTCTACCACCACAACCACCCACTATCTCACAACGGGACGAACGATGCGTTAGAGCTCCCGTGACCCAGGCTCGATGATTATTTCCTCTCTCATTAAGTTCCTCTAGTTTCCCCCTTGAGTCGATTTCCCGTAGAACAAAGGCCTCTTTCTTCCCCTGAAATTTATGTCACCGCTTGTCTCTAACCGACGGTGCTCATCGATTTTTTTTTTCTTTCCCCTTCACGTTCATTCTCTATTGAAAGCGATGAAGTGTTGGCCAAGGGAAAGAACTGAGGGTTTTTTCTTGACTTGTGGGACTCGAAAGAATTTCATCAGTTGTCTCCGTTAGACCGCAATGTACGAGGGACTTTGGGTTATAACCGTGAAAGCGGCATAATTTCTTTTTTAGTTACATCCTTTGGTAGCGTTTTCTTTATTTTTCTTTTTTTTTAAACCTTTTGTTTTTTAAAAATGTGTTTTAATTTATATAGGGTACTCGGGTGTTTTGCTTTGTATGAATTCTTCTTTTCAGTTGCATGATTCACTAACACTATTTCTATTTTTTTGGTAGGTTAGTTTATTTTTATATCTATCCCTCTATCCATCTATTTTATCCATTCTATCTATCTATCCATCTATCTATTTATCTATCTATCTATCTATCTATCTATCTATCTATCTATCTATCTATCTATCTATCTATCTATCTATCTATCTATCTATCTAC
>NW_004797611.1:461220-462170 GCF_000002075.1 Aplysia californica
CCCCCCCCCCCTAATAAAAACCCCAACTTAATAATAAAAGACACGTAGAAATAAGAAGCCCTTTGATCATCGATACATCAACATGTTCAAATAGTCTTGGCTTTGGGCGTCACTGATAATGTTATGGGATTAACGGTCTTGTGTTGTCAAGCGCACTGGTTGGATGGACGGAGGGAATCAGGGGTGAGGGCAGGAGGGGGGGGGGAAGAGAGGGGAGAGAGAGGAGGAGGAGGGGAAGGGAATAGGATGGGGAAAGTAGAGAGAGAGAGAGAGAGAGAGAGAGAGAGAGAGAGAGAGAGGGAGAGGGGAAGAGAGAGGGGGGGGAGGATGGAAGCGCCATTATTTTGTTAAGACCAAGACACTCACCTAGTTTACCTGTCTAGTCCTTACTAGCGTCCCACTTAATTTGAGTTTTCAAAGTTCTTTAATCCTTCCTGTTTCGATCCTATCGGAGACGGACTGAAAGAGGAAAGTGTCCCGGGCCATCTTAAAAAAACAAATCTGTGCTTAAGAAAAGAAGGCTAACCTGGCCAAACAGGGCTAGACTGATCCAACTTGGCTCGAAACAGAGTAGGCTAAGGAAAAGTGCTGTAGTAGAGAGCAATCAGCTCACCCACACGGCTAATAGCCGCCGCCATATTATTGCTTTTGACTTGAGACCGCCCGCGAAAGAAACCCCAGCGGTTACCTCAAATAGTTTATATGCACACAAGGAAAATGTCATCAGCTAATGACGAATAGCCATTTGAAATCCAAAGTACATGCACTTCGTTTACGCCTGCCCTTCAGTCCAACAATGTCTAAAACGGCAGCTTGGTACTTGGCGTTTGTTTTGGGTTGGGTTTTTTCTGGGGTTTGTTTTGTTGTTGTTTGTGTGTGTGTGAGTGTGTGTGAATATGTGTGTGTGTGTAAGTGAGTGTGTGTGTATGTGTGTGTTTTGTTGTGGGGGG
>NW_004797611.1:462287-465126 GCF_000002075.1 Aplysia californica
GGTTGGGGGGGTCGAAGTTTTTGTCTACTCCCTTCCACACGCATTGAAAAAAATACAGATACAAATTGTCTAATGGACGAGAAAATAAAGGTTTCTTCATCGGTTTCGCTATTTTGACGAGCGCCTGATTCCCCCACGATGCAACACGTTTGTGTGTTGCTTTTTAAATGTTTTACTCCTTTCTATACCCATTGTAAATCATTCCTATGGACCTATTTTTTTCCAAAGACATTATATTAACATCCTCCCTGCTATGTAAAACACTCACGTGTGTGTTCTCCAAAACTGGTTCTCTGCCATTTTGTCTACTGGTTTATATTGAAAGTATAAGGAGATGCATTACGACTGTGCAGTTGTATATGATATTTTTTTTAATTGGGGGGGGGGGGTGTTATGGTTTAGTTCAAATTTCTGTTGATTGAGTTTTAAAATTATATTGTCTGTACAAATGTTCCTGAAAACGTTTCAGGTTTGAAGGGGTTAAGTACGGAATCTATGCCATAGTTCCTTTCTTTAAAAAATAAAATCCTAATAAAAGTCGAAGTAAATTTCCAACTCGACAATGACAGTCACGTTATGATGCTCACACTATGACTGATCCACACAGTGCAATAAAAAATTCGGGACCCAACTTATCCTCAAATATCTCTTTAACGGGGTGAATCAACGTCATCCATACTTTGCACATCAGTTTGTATCAAATTGTCTTAACTAAATCATTTTTTTCCAGAACAAATGAGGCTAGATTTTTAAAAATGTTATTCATAAATTTGTGTAAAATACTAAATATCTCCTCACGTGTAAAATGGGATTGTTCACAGCACTTCCCGCTCCCCACACACATTTTGATTACGCATATATATATGGCCTACGTCACAGCTCATCAAAGACAATTTTTAGTTCCAAAACTTGTTACAAGAAATTATTGTTATTGTGAACACATTTTTTGCACTAATGGTTCTCAAGACATGCATTCAATAAGCATGATATCCCGATTAGAAAAACATGACGGACTTGACAGTAAAATGCAATATTGCCCTATCGGTAAACATTTTAAAATCAGTATAAACCACCCACTTGGATTTTTTATTAGTATTTATTAAGGAATATTCTAGAATACGTATATAGTCGGTGCTTACAAAAATGTTGATCTGTTAAGACAAATTGAAACACGTCATTTTGCAAAAATTGGAAAACCTATGTTCGATAGTTGAGGAGATATTTGACAATAAGTAGCGCCACAAAGTTTTGACCGCACTGTAGATCAATACGTTCCTCGCCATGAGGACTGACAGCAGAGCATTTCTCTCTCTTCAAACTGACAGTCATTGGCAGGTTGGGCTGTCATCTGACAGAATCGTGTACCTACTCATTAGGTGCGACGTTTTACTGGTTGCTGCAAGAGACAAAAGTTATAAAGTGCATTTATGGAGTTCTTTGTCCTTCTCATTCATTTGACAAGGATTTTTTTAAACTTTGTAGTTTATTCCTATTGCAAGAATTCGGTTTGGAGGAGAGAAAAAAGAGAAGGGGGGAGGAAGGGAGATGAGGAGTTGGGGGATGAGTAGGAGAATGAGTAGGAGGATGAGTAGGAGGGGAGGGGGGAGAGGAGGAGGAGGATGGGAGGAGGATAAGTAGGAGAATGAGTAGGAAGATGAGGTGGAGAAGGAGGGGCGAGGAAAAGTTAGAAAAAGGAGACAAGGGAGGAAATATTCAAAGAAAAAGAACAAGAGAAAAAAACCTCCTACAAGGAATACGTACAGTATAACATCCCCAGCCGCCCCCGCCCCCCCGCGCCGTCCCCCCTTTTTTTTCTTTCCCCTCCCACATACATATCCCGCGGTCCCTTGTTTCATCATAAGTCTTCCTCTCCTCCTTCTTCCTCGTGCCCCGCGTGCCGAGGGGCAGCTCACCCACGCCCTGACGCACACCTCAACCCGCCCCACCACGACCAAAAGATCAAATGTCACAAATTAGGGGCCGCGGACGGAACCTCTGGGGCCTGAACTAAAAGAACTGGAGGCCAAAACAACGGCGCGGCGCCTAAAGCCTTTGTAATGGTCAGCGGTTCGCGCTTCGTTTAATTAGATTATTAATATTTTTTGTTATCTCCCCCTTTCATAACACCACGTTCGGAAGACGGCGATGAGCTGTGAGCTGCTGTGTACCCCAAGGGGTGGGGATTTGATTTTTTTTTCTTCATATTTTGGGTGGGGTGGGCAAGAGATAGTGGAAAACTAGCTGGGGTTATGGCTTGAGTTGGCGGGGTGGGGGTCGGGGGAGTGGGGTGAGGGTATGGCAGTACGGTGACTGGGGAGAAGGGGAAAAAGGGTTGGGTTTGTGAAGGAATTGGTTAGAAGTAAGAGACAGCAATGAGAAAAGCTGGTTTGACGTGTAGTTTGTAGTGTCGGAGCCACGAATCTCCCGGTTATATCCAGGTCATTGGCTGAGGTAATGGGAATTTGTTGGCTTTATAAAGTTGATGGTGGCATAGTCGATGGTGAAATAGTAGACGGTGATATAGTAGGTGGCAATACAGTCGGTGTTGATATAATCGATAAGGAAGTAACAAGTTAGAAGCAAACGCAAATTAAGATATAGCAGATGGCGATATAGTAGATGGTGATATAGTAGATGGTGATATAGTAGATGGTGATATAGTAGATGGTGATATAGCAGATGGTGATATAGTAGATGGTGATATAGTAGATGGTGATATAGCAGATGGTGATATAGCAGATGGCGATTAACATCTGTTGCTTTGTTTCTACTCCACAAAGCGAGACATTGACTGCTTTGTTTTTTGTTGTTGTTTGTTTGGGGGGGGGGGGGGGGGGGG
>NW_004797611.1:465258-467513 GCF_000002075.1 Aplysia californica
GGGGGGTTGGGGGGTTCTTTTTGCTGTTGGAGCTGCACTGATATTATTATTGCTGTTTTAGTTTTAGTAAGGTTTTACGGCGATCGCAACTGCATAAGGTCATTTGGGCGCCAATGGGTGGGGGTCATCAGAGAAGTCCAAACGGGGAATTAAGCTTACTCTGCTCACCTCTCTAGCCATAACAGCACAAAGTCTGCTTCGACTATAAAGGCACCCTGGAAATACAAATTCACAAGAGAGTAATAAACATACAGAAGAAGTAGAGGGAAAATGACGATAGTAAAGATGAGGAAAGAAAAAGCAGTAGTTCCCCATATGTTGTTCTGGCTCAGTATTGTCATTGCTGTCGGTATAGTACTCTTCGTCGTTGCTGTTGTTGCTGTTATTGTCTTTGCTGCTCCTGCTGCCGCGTTTGCCTTGTTGTGCTGTTGTTGGGGTGGTGATGATGGTGACGAAGTTGAAGCTGTTGTTATTCTTGTTGCTGTTGTTTTAGTTGTCACTATTTTTACTCGTTTTTAAACGAAATAAATAGCAGATGGTTTTCTTGTCAAATATACCGATCCTGTGTGGGAATAACAATTTGTGAGGCAGCGTGGTGGAATGGCTCTCGTCAAAATAATCAAAGTGAAGAAACTGGCATTTTTCTGCAGGTTTGAAAATTTTTATCAAAATTTTGTTTTATGGCTCAACACCTTTCATGCAGATTAAAGAACTCCGTTATGTGTGAATTTTTCTTTGATTAAAGGCACACAAAAAACGTTGATAAAAGGCACCAAAAATGTAAATTTTTCAGTTACCACAGACTCTTAAGCTAAGGAAATAACTAATCTTTGGCAGCCATTTTCTCACTAATTTTACCTCTGAAAACAGGTGACCCCCACCTCCTTCATTCGTAAATATCTTGACTTGTATTCAAGATAAATGGATATTTTTTCATTCAAATAAAGACAAGTGAACAAGCTTTAAGATGATACCAGTAACTCTACATGCTCAAAAATTGACGAGAGCCTGATTCCACCTCGCTGCCTCACATTTCAAATCAAACATGCTTGGCCGTTGACTTTAGTCAAGGGAAGGCCAACTATGTGATCTCTCGGAATTGTTTGTGTTGTTTTTTTATTCATTAAAAAAATCATAACCTCTACTTTTTATGAGCAATTGCGTTCTGCTGGTTTTCATCTCAGAAGTAATAACTTTGGGCTGAACATGACATTAAATTTTCACGCCGCCTGTCAGTTGTGAATATCTAAACCATTCCTGAGGAGATAGAGATGCTTGATACAACATCTTTCCCATTTGTAAAAAATACTCGCGTTTTTTGTTGTTGTTGGTGTTGCTGTTGGTGGTGGTGGTGGTGAGGGTGGTGGTGGTGGCGTTGTTGTTGTTGTTGTTGTTGTTGTTGTTGTTGTTGTTGTTGCTGTTGTTGTTGTTGTTTTGTTTTGTTTCGTTTTATTTTTCCGTTTCAGGCAAAGAGCCTATTACCAATATTGTACTTCGCTGGCCCTCCTCATACGGATGTTATTCTTACGACAGAATTCTTTGACACCGGTATCTGTGGTCGTGTAGTGGTAAGGTGCTATGACGTAGCACTCAGAAAACCAGAGTTCGATTCCCGTGGGGAGAGAATTTTTTACCGAGTATCTCAGCCTTTCTGCTGCAAGTTCGGAGATTCGAACCTCAGCTCGGTCCGACGTTGTGTTCTTGGGAAAGGCATTTTACACGAATTCTCTACGACTTGGCTTGGTCCTGTCGGAGATGGACGTTAAACTCGAATGTCCCACCTCTTATTTTTACCGAATAGCGTGGATCTGGCTGTTAAACCAATACCCTTTCACCATGTTCACCAGTCTTTCTGGTGGGGCGTTTTATCCTTTTCAGCCCGGGTTGGCTCCGACACACAAGGTCAAAGCCACTTGCGAATAAATCTTTTTGTGTCGGTGAGGACGATTAGAATCCCCAGAAAAAAAGAGAATTTGTCTTATTTATGTCATTTGGATCTTACTTTATAATGTGTGTATTTGTTGTGAGTCACTTTGTCCCGTCCGGCAGCTCTTTCAGAAAGCGTTACACTCCTCTATCTATCTATCTATCTATCTATCTATCTATCTATCTATCTATCTATCGATCTATCTATCTATCTATCTATCTATCTATCTATCTATCTGTCTGTCTGTCTGTCTGTCTGTCTGTCTGTCTGTCTGTCTGTCTGTCTGTCTGTCTGTCTGTCTGTCTATCTATCTATCTATCTATCTTTT
>NW_004797611.1:470902-472072 GCF_000002075.1 Aplysia californica
GGGGGGGGGTTACTCTCTCTAATGGTTGGTTGTGTTGGAGACATGAAAGAGAAAGAGGATGCACTTTTGGGAAAAGGGAAGCAGACTACCCATGTCAGGCTAACCACAGCTACGCAGGATACATCCCAGCGGACAGACGGAAGTACTTGATTAACCCTATCCGTACGCCCTGGGGTCATTTCGTACCCCAGAGTTGTATTCTTCACATTTTAGAATACTTCTAGTGCAAAGATCTCTTTGAAACTTTCAATGTTTCTCGAAAAATCATATTAACAGACTACTATTCAAATTTGGATTAACGAGTAAATTTCCTCTTTGGGAAGTGGTTGCACAGATTTCCCCAGGTCGTATGGATACGATAGTAAAACACGACGTACGGAGAGGGTTAAATATAACCCCCAAATGAGACTCGAACTCACGTCTCTGGAGGGGGTAGGGGAACGCGTGATCATTGCACCACACGACATGTCTGTTCGAGAGAATCGGGCAACCCAAAAAATCCCACAAAAACACAAAAAAATAAAACCAGCTAGAGCAAAGAAAATGGGTATATACACGGGAGAGAAGGAAAGGGAAAGAAAGAAAAAAAAACGTCTTTAGAACGAATTAAACGATCGTGATGTGTTCACAAGCAGACTTTGTTGGTTCAGTGCAAGAAAAAGGAGGAGTCTTCGAAACAGGGCCACGTTGGGACGCTCCCGTTCACCAACGTTTACGCGATAAAGGTTCGCGTTAATTAGCAAAAGACTCCAGCCATAATACTCAGCACATTTCGCCAGCGCTCGGTAGGAATCGGACACCAATCATTTAATTTCTTGCACCGGTGAAAAACTTTTAACGGGGCTTTTCTTATTATTATTCGGGCGTGTGTGAGAGTTATAATGCGATGGGTGGGTTCGGGCTGTTTTATGAAATACTAGAACGGTGAATGTCGCGTGCGGGGAGAGAGGTTTCTGTTGAAGATAGATCTAGTCGCGTGCCGTTCTGTGTTTTTGGGGATGAGAATATATTATTTTCATTCTTTTGAACTTGAGTGAAAAGTAAAGAATGGTTTACGTATGCAAGAGCTTATTTTTTTAAAGAGAGTGCTTACATAACGTGTTTTTCGGTGAATAAGCGTGCGAGGGAATAAGAGGGAGAGAGAGAGAGAGAGGGGGGGGGAGAGGTGGA
>NW_004797611.1:475005-476717 GCF_000002075.1 Aplysia californica
GGGGGGAGTCTGAACGTGTGAGAACAGGAGGAAGATGGATCTGGACTGGAAAGATGGGCGTGGGAGAGAGAGAAAGAGATAGAAAGACAGACAGACAGACAGACAGACAGACAGACAGACAGACAGACAGACAGACAAACAGACAGACAGACAGAGAAAGAGCGAGCGACAGAGACAGAGAAACAAAGCGACAGAAAGAGGCGGAGAGCCACAGAAACAATCACGGAGACAAAGACACAGAGAGCGACAGACAAACAGATTGACAGATAAAGAGAGTGACAGAGAGAAGAGAGAGGGCGAGGAAGGGAGAAGGAGAGAGGAGGCTGAGACAAAGAGGGCGAGAGATAGAGAGAGACAGGGGGAGAGTGTGAAAGAGAAAGACAGAGAGAGAGGGGGGGGTGAGAGGAATATATCCGAATCCTTGCTCTCCTAAAGAAGCGGTCTTCACCTAGCTCCTAGTGTGACGAGTCGGCCAATCTGTACGTCTGTGAAGAAGAAAGAGTATTAGCGAACAGGTAGAAATTGTCTCACACTAGCGCAAAAAAAATATTTCTTCTCCGTTTTTTTACTCTGAAAATAGAATGGTCAAAACCTTTCCGGCTGACGTGTACGTACATGTAACTGTTTTCTCTGTAGCTCCAGAATTTGCCCAGCTTCATATTTTGGGTTGGGCTGGGTTTTGTTTTATTGGGTTGTTTTTAGATTTTGTTTTTGTTTGTTTTGTGGTGTTTTGTTGTTGTTGTTGTTGTTGTCGTTGTTGTTGTTGTTGTTTTGGGGTGGAGGGAGTTTTAATTATTTTCTGAGTTGAGGGATATCTGGGGCGGGGGAGGGGGGGAGGGGCTTTTAGCCTAACACGAAAAAGACAAGAGTTCGTTTCCTACATGGTGTGGACAGTTTATTGAGAAAGTCTGTCTTTCTATGTTAATGTATCCCTCTCGGCCCAGGTTCGAGCCCCGTCGTTTTACATGTTTAGAAACGTTTCGAGGAGAAAAGCATTGCTTTTTTCTGCCCAAAAAACAAAACCCCTCAGTGTAGTACCAAAATAGAACAAAAAAGGTGGTCGACGAAAATAGCCTAACATAATGGAGGTTTTGGGTCAAAAGAGAATTGAGGGGTCGGGGTGAGGAGAGGTGGTGCGGGGCGGGGGGGGGGGTGCCAACAACATGGAAAAAACCCAAGAACTCAAACAAAGCTCGGGGTTTCTGCACTAAGAAATCCTGCTCCGCCATAGAGCGTGCCTCATGAACACAATTTTCCAGCGTCGCTTTTGTGCTAACCACAGGGATTTTCTCAGCAATCTTCTGGCTTACACTCGGAATGCAGCTCTCGCTAACTCGAGCCTCTGTCCTTCTCTCTTTTCCCAAGAACTTTCTACGAGGTGACCCAAGACCGGCTACTCTCACGCGCGCTCTTCGTAAATGCGCAGTAATCTCCCGTAGATGTTGTTTGGTTGACGGGCGATGGGGGTCGCCATGTTGGAGGGGTTGGAAAAGACTGAGTGGCGTTTGTTTGTTTATATTTTCTCTTTCTTTTTTTACCAGTTTCTTTCATGAAAGAAGAGTGTTTTGCCCACTAAATTTGTTACTGAGATTTTGTAAATACAGTGTAAGGGGGGGGGGGGGGGGGGGTACCAGTTTCTTTCATGAAAGAAGAGTGTTTTGCCCACTAAATTTGTTACTGAGATTTTGTAAATACAGTGTAAGGGGGGGGGG
>NW_004797611.1:476817-481924 GCF_000002075.1 Aplysia californica
CCCATCCGCCCCCATCCGCCCCTTCTTAACACAACATATCCAATCCCAGCATACCCTTGCTGCAGTCCTCTGTCCATCTCGCGCGTACACCTAAGCAGTGCTGAAATTCCGCCTTTAATGATTGTTTGTTCAGCTTTCAAAAAAAACCTTCACCACTTCTTCTTCGCTTACATTTATTTCTTTCGCTTCGGCGACGCTGTCTCGTGGACTTCTCCTCCTTACTCTTTGCCCCTCGGTCTTATTTCTCATGGCTTCTTTAGTCTCATTAATGTGCATTTATAGCCAATGCAGAGGCGCACTCTTAGCTGAGTTGGTATCAGGCTAAACTAGGGAAACGATGGCTCTGGTTCGAATACCCAGGCACAGGGGTGTTTTTGTTTTGTTTGTTTGTTTATTTTTGTTACTGTTTATTTTTTATTTTTTTTATTTGGGGGGGGGGTATTCTTATCTTGGTTTGTTTTGGGGAGTTTTTAAGGCTCCTCGCCATTTCGTTCGGTCTTACCGAGGATGGACGTTAAATTCGGAGGTTTCTTGAATTTTACTATCCTTACAGTGTTGAATCCAGCCTTAAACACACATACTGACAATGGCAATAACAACGACAATGATTGGGTAAATGAAGACATGTTCCTAGTATAAACGTTTTCTCCTTTTAATATATCACCGTCTACTTCTTTACTTACTCTTTCCCAATTCCGTCAGATACATAAGGCGGAGAGCAGTTGACGCCATGCATGTTGGTCTCTGGCCACATC
The DNA here is from genome assembly GCF_000002075.1 of Aplysia californica. NCBI lineage: Eukaryota > Metazoa > Mollusca > Gastropoda > Aplysiida > Aplysiidae > Aplysia > Aplysia californica. Next base: position 477,573 of record NW_004797611.1, read on the forward strand.
CTCTAATTTCGGCAAATCCATGCCCTTGGTGATTGCCTCATCCTTTATTGAGCTTCTATAGTTTCCAGTTGGTCTTCCTCGTTTTCTTTTTCCAGTTGGTTTCCAATATCATGTCTGAAAAGGCAATCTTGTCTTCAGCATTCTTAGAACATGTCCTAGATATCTCCGTCTTCTCCTTTTTATGGTTGCGTTAATATCTTCAATTCCAGCTCTTTCCAACACTTCATTATTTGTAGTAGATTCATTCCATTTTATTAGTAAAATTCTTCGTAAACATTTTGTTTCGGAGCTTTTTATTTTTCGTTGAATTGTTTTGTTTTGTTTTCCCATACCTCTCAACCATACGTCAATATAATTTCTTTAGTGGTTTAGTAAAATTTATTGGGTCGTCCACTTTACTATTATAGGTGAGAAAAGTTTTACAACTTACTTTGACAGGTGGTTTACGATACCCTATTACACACCAAAAAAAAAAAGAATATAATATGTGCATGCCAGCTAGGATGTATCTCAGTCTGGGTAGATTGACCCTGACATGCGGGGATGAAGTATGCCGTCTGCCTCTGAAGTGACCTAAATTGTGTGGACAGGGTCCTACAGCTTTCATAACGAATCAGACTATTTGATTCACCTTTTTAATGTTTTGTGTATTTTTACACCCACATAAACACAACTTGGATCATTTAGGCGGCAGGCCTCAGTATAACATCGGGCTGAGAGGGATACAACACCCCAGCCGAAAGAAAAAAACACTCCATTAAAGATTTTTTTCCCTACTCGCCAATCGAACACAGGTAATGTTAATAATAAATAGCATTTATGCTGCGCATTTCCATTTTCTAAAAAGAAAATGCTGAATGCATTACTAAAATTATCACACCTTAAAAATTAATGGACATGGTTGTACGTAAAACATAGTATTTTATGCATATAGAATGCAATAAAAACTTACGAACTGTTCCAACAAAGCGCCTGACTACTATAACACAGCTAGTTCTAGTTCTTGTTTTTAAATCTATGAGGGTATTTTGTGCAGAGAGCCACAACCGCTTGTATGGAACAACCATGAACCTTTAAACTCGGAGGTTCTGCCTTTTAAATAAACTCATAGTGTTGATAGAGGCGATAAACCCATACCATTTTTCAGCCGACACGGCGGAACAGGGCGTTTCCAAGAACTCAGTCTCATGAATTTCCCGCCTCTTTTCCTTCTTATTTCGGGTCCTGTCAAAAGCGTTTGTCTAAACTAGCCGGAACTAGGCGCTCTCGTGGCCAAGGTGTTCGCCTCTCATTCAAAGGTCCCTGGTTCTGATCTGGGCAGCGAGGGAAAAATTTTCTTCTCTTAAATTGTTTCCTTTCACATCCTTTCCTGCTCTCTGGAAAAGCTCTGTCTTCTGCTTTTGTCTCCACTTTCTGCCCCCACCCCTTCACCTCCTTTACCCCTTCCTCTGGGCTGCTGACTCTTTCTACAGCCTTTCTACTGCTGCTCCTTGGCTCCTTCTTACTGCTGTCTTTCCGCCACACCCCTGATCTTCTGGTAGGAAAGATCGGCACCTAGCCTTCTCGGACAAGGGCAAAAAATCTCGGAGGTCCCGTGAGCAAGTTGCGCAGGTTAAAGATCCCCTGGTGGCCTAGAATTGATAATAGTAGGCTTTGGCCGCCACCCGGGCAAAATTCAAAATTCCCTACCAACTGAAAATGTTTAAGTGTCCTGTGCGCTCATAAGACCTTATACAGTTGCGAGCGATGTAAAACACTTACAAAAACAAAGAAACGACACAGGGTCGGCGTTACTGCTGCTGACGATGGTAATCTTATTGCTGCAGTCGTTCCTGCGACTACAATGGGTCGTTTTGAAATGTCTCCTTCTAAAGATCTTCAGCTTTTTCTTTTTCGAGTGCGTAATTGGTTCTATTTCAGGATTCCTTTCGCCTTTTTAGGGGGGGGGGGTGAATTACTCGTAATGATGCAATTTCTTTTTTTTAATGTTGTCAAAGGTAGCAAAAAGCATAATATTACATTAACCGTGAACAATTCTGTAACCACCATGCTCCCTCTACTCTCACAACCATCAACGCATACAAACTTACTGATTTCATTAACTGAATAGTTCTCGTCCACGTACAAAAATAAAACTTTCATCCCCTTTACGTCTCAAAACCACCCCCGTTCGGTTTGATCCGACCACCTCCCCCTTTCGCCCATCTCTTAGATTCTCAGTTTGTCCATCCACCCTTTTTTGCACATGACAAGTGAAAACGGCTGAAGTCCAACAGGGCCGGAACCCCCCCCCCCCCCCTCCAAAAAACACCTTTCTCTTGTCAAACATAACAAGACAATTAGACAAGTCAACTAAAATGTTCATGTTTTCTTCATCTCACAATTTCAAACTCATCAAAATCGTCATGAAATTTCCCCCAAGTTTTGACATGTCTTATCTTGACAATGAAACGAAGTCATTGGTGTTTCAGCATTTCTCACGATCTATGTCCTGGAAGATCCGACTATCTCTCTACTTGGGTGAGAGGCCAAACACTGTGTGCAGTGGGTCTTGTTAGCGGAGAATCCGCGTATCTCCAGTCCTCAGGAGGTTTATCAAGGTATCATACAAATTAATGAACTTAGCAGCCGGCTCCCTGTCAAGGGAGATAACAATACTCTCTAGGGGGTCAACTCTGGTCCACGACTTACTTCCAAGGGCAGCTGTTGATAAAGGATTCCTGCGATTTTTGTTTTGTTTTGTTTTTTGCAATTTGGTAAATGTCTTTGTTGTTGTTTTTGTTTTTGTGAGGTTTTTTGTGTGTTTTGTGGGGATTCAGGGTTGTTGGGGCTTTTTGGTTTTTTGTTATTGTTGTTTTTATTTTTTTAGAGGGGGGGTGGGGAGTATCTTTTTTGTTTCTTTTTTCCGTCTATTCTGATGGTTGTAGGGGGGGGGGGTCAATCAAACTCCTGTATTCTTTTTATTTTAATCAGTTCTGAACAGTAGTTCACGTGGGTTCTATTTTTTCATTTATTTAGCCTAGCTTAATGAACAAACAGAAACTGTGGATCCCCCAAGTAGCGAATTATCCACACATGACCACTAGTGCTGGGCGGTTCGGTTCACGATTATTGAAACCTAGGAATCGTAGGAATCGACTCCGAACCCAATTACTTTCTAATGATGTGATTTCTTCCCGAGATTACCTAATTGGCTCCGAACATTTTCAGGATCTAGGATAACCATGATTTTGGAACACCATGAAGTGTCAAATTATATTTTTCAAAAATAAATTCTAAAAAGACAAAGAATATTTTAATGGTTGAATTAACTGATATCCTGTTTTTTACGTAAAAAGGAGTTGTCGGAACTTTTCTTCTGTAACATTAATCGAGGGAATCGGTTCCGGAATCGATTTTTCGCCCAGCTCTAAATTGACCAGGAAACATCGCCCAGTTGGGTGGTCGCCCCCGTCCTACCACTGTGTTGCAGTTGATGTAAGTAAAACCCGAATCCGTGAGTCTCCCCCTTGGGGAACCCTGCAGTCTCGGGCCTTCAGACAATCGAGGCTGAAGTTTTCCGCCAACCCCAGGAACCAAGTGAGTCGTTTATTTGTGCGTGCCAGCTAGACAAATGCGGAGGAATCTGGCACAATAAACTTGGGAGCAGGTTGAGGAGTCTTCGGTCTAAACAGAGGAGGAGGGGGGTAAGGAAAACAGCCTGGGACTCGAAGCTTTGTTATGAAGGAAAGGGGGAGGGGGGGAGAGCGTCTAGATAACTTAAGCCTACTCAGTAGATAGTTCTTTGTATAGCTTTTTGAATCTACTGTCCGCATTTGATAATATTATGACTTATCAATATCAAGTGTGACTACATTAAACCAAACCAAAAAAAAAGAAAGACAACACCAATTTTTAAAAAAAAACCTTTAAAATTCCGATTAAGTTTTTACGAAATTATTATGTTATCACTGGTTTTGAACCAGAAAGTTTAAAGCGAAGAAATACAGGAAAAGGTAAAAGAAATAAATGTTACTGTTCTTATTTTCTCTCCACTGTCCCCTTTTTTTTTTAAAGAAACATACGAGAAAAAAATTAAAGGCAAAAGAATACTCTGTAGTAAGGGTAGAGGGTGTGGGTTGGACGGCTAGTATCAATTCGTTTCTAGAAATAAAAGCGATAGAAGAAAAACAAGAGTTTCTAAAGAACATTAGGAATATAAAGTTGGAGATTACAGAGGTTATCTTAAACCAAAACTACACATACCCGCACGTTCGAATTTGCTTCAGTGTTTAGTTGGGTTTTTGTGGGGGGAGGTTTGCTGTTTTGTTTTGTTTTGTTTTGTTTTGTGTATGTATGGGTGTGAGTGTGTG
>NW_004797611.1:482024-484663 GCF_000002075.1 Aplysia californica
GGGGGGAAATCAATACCCAGCCGCCCAAAATTTCCCGCTCGCCCCGCCATCTCGTCGACGTGGACGAAGTCCCTCAGAATCAGAAGAAGAAAAAATCTTCGCTCTCCGCTTTTCTTCACGGTGGTGACTTTCTCGCCTAATAAAATTCCCCCTAATTACTGGGCAAATATCACATTTTGATGCTAGGCTGACCCGCATGGGACACGGGCATGCATCGCCTCACATTTAGCCCAGTATTTGGACTGAGGCGCGTGCACACACCGTGCTGGCAAACGACAGTTTAAAAGTCAAAGTGGTAATCACATCCTTCCTCCGATCGCTCCCACTTATCACGGGTGGCAACCACATCATTACCCCGTCACGCATTCTCCGAGGGGAGAGAGAGAGAGAGATTTAAGTTATTTTTTCAAATCTAAGCATTTCTCGCGCCTCGAGTTTGTTCTCGCATCTCAAGTCCCGGGCGAATGTGCGTGTGGCCAGATGGTATAGTTTAATCATTAAATACATAGATAGACAAACTTGCGTTGACTGACGGTGTGTGTGCTCTCTCGCATTCTCGCCATTCCTCAGTGGTTCTCGCAAACGCTTTACCGTGGACCAAGAATTTGTTTAGTTTGCTGGCAAACGGACCTGTTCCATGTCTTGTTTTAAGCCGCACTAATTAACTTCGGAAATACCCCGAGAAATATCTCAAAGACGAGCCGTATATTGTGTCAACTAACAGTGGCCTGGCCTGAAGTGCTCCCTCAGTGAACCGACAGTGCACGCTATTGTGAATTTCAAATCGCTCACATTTTTTGTTTCGCAGTTTAGAAGAACTATGTTGTCGGGTATCGTCTTGGACATATTATTTTCTCAAATCTTTATTCTCTATCTCTACAGCTATGTTATACATCACAGTCAGCATTTATTGGTTATCTGTGAGGCAGCGCCTTTGTCTTAAGATCTGCCTTCAATTTCTAGTTTTATAAAGAGTTTTACGGCTCTTGCAAAACAGATAGGTCATATAAGTGCCGGTTGATGATTTATTAGGTGTTTTACGGCCCTTTCGACTCAGTTTTATAAATATAAGTGCCGAAAATGAAATGTATTTCTTGAGAGTAACATACAAAGGAAAGACGGAGAGTTAGGAAAGACAGGTCTTTGATTGGAAAGTAGGGGCTAACTAAACCAGAGAATTCACCCCAACCAATAACTATGCTAGCATTGATGAAAAGTCGTTTTGTTTTTTTGTTTTTAAACTCTGATAAAAACAATATCAAGTTTGTTCTAGCGAGGACCTTACAAAGGACCGCTGAAGTTTAACCACTGCCCCACATTGACCCCTACACTACACGCATAACTCACTGTTACTTGATTTGCCTCATATAGTTTGAGAAGTTGTCTTGGCTCTGAGTCCACCACTTTGCTCGATTCTTGTAAAGATGGGCCTTTGATCGAGTTTTCAGTTTTTGGTAATGCTCACAGAGTTCACAGGGGTGTGAGATACAAAGCATATGCTTTAGTTCGAAACAGGAAACCACAGGTCTTTCAATGTTACTCATAGCCTTCCATTAAATAACAATTTTTCTAGGTGGAAATGAATAAATTCACTATTATGTGAGAGGTGTAACTCTCATGAAATTGAAGACGAATTTCACTTTTTTTTCTATTGTCCGTATTTTGCCCTTCAAAGGGAATTGTTAATTCCTCCCAGCCTAGCTCGGTCCAGTGACAGAAATATGCAATGTTTGACCAATGATAAGACATATTTATTTTGTGCACAACCTGTAATTTTTTCATTATGGAAACTTTTATTTAACGAATAAGTGTTTTATATGATGTGAAGTGGACCAATGACCTTAAACGCAGAATAAACTTACTTACTTACTCATAAACTCTACTCTACATATAACTGGGAATATGAAGTTGCCACAGTATCAGAAAGCTGTACAATATCACAATCATCATCCGGTGCCTTGCCGACTGGCGTGGGCGATCATGGGCCTCCACTTCACTCTGTCTTGCGTCTCAGCGATACTGTAACATATGGCAATTTATTTCAATATGGTTATGTAGCACTTGTCAAGATTTGCAAGGGGGGAGGGGTGGGGAGTGAGGGGGGAGACAATCTAGGGAATGAAACTGGGGCTTCTGTCTTTTTTGGCGTTTGTGATTGGTGGAAGTACGCTGTTTGCGTGTCTTTTTCGGATTGTGGTTATTTCTGAAACGAATGACAGATGTTCACAAGACCGCTAGCTAACAACAAGAATTATTTTGACAATACTGTGACCAGAATACTGTGACCATGACAAATCCAAAGTGAAATTACTCAAAATAACTTTTGTTCTTTATACAAGAAAACTTTTTTCTCAGTCACCATTGCTTCTAGGGGTATCGGCAAGAGCACAGATCCCTAAGACGCTGATTGGACAAATCACGACACCTTTTTTGTTTATGAATAAAGATGTCAACATGTCCTGGTCTTTCTCAAACTCTGATTGGACAAAGCATCTTACCTTTTTTCATGCATTATTAAGATGTCAGCAAATCCAAGTTTTGTTCAAAATAGTGATTGGGTCTATTTGAATATGTAAATGCATGTTCATTGCTTCATGATCCATTCATTATATTTTTTTATTGAAAGAGACGGTTTGGGG
>NW_004797611.1:484763-485612 GCF_000002075.1 Aplysia californica
AGAGAGCATATCATTTTGTGTAGGTGGATGTGGATGTGTGGATGTGTGTTTGTGTGCATGAGCACCGGAATGTGTAGGATCACGCGTATTATGTATACGTGTGCACATTCATATGTGTGTATGCGTTCGTGTGGATGTTTGTGTGTGTGTGTGTGTGTGTGTGCGTATGCCTGTTTGCGCGACGGGGACGTGTGTGAGCAAAACATGACGCTCAATCATATTAACGCCTTAATACACATTCTTAACGCGTGCGAGGGCGTGTACGTTTGTTTCTTTACTCAGCCTCTCTGACACGCGAGCGTATGATCTACAACACACGTGTAATTGGAGTTGTACACCATCTAGTAGCCATATTAGACGTTATCAGGCCAGTCTCCACCCACCCATTTCCCGTGCGCCAGTCCTGGGTGCGTCGCTCGGCTGTCATGTCGAGAGCGAGAGTAAGTAGCTTGGATCAGATGTACTCACACACAAACAGCGCGCGCGCGGGCACTCGTGTTGTGAAACACAACACGCCAGAAAGGGGCGGGGTCCCCGCCACAGACTTGCGCACTTCGTCACGTCCGGTGACTTCCGTAAATGACACCGTCACTTCCGGCTCGCCATGAGCTAGCTGCTGATGAGAGGAGTCTGATGAGTGTATAATTGATCGAGTCGGCTGGTCAGAGTGACATAATAAATTGGTCACGAAGTTGACTTCGATGCCGAAGGTTCAAGTTCGGACTCAATTATAGAATTTGTCTCCCGCTCGTCTTCCCAGAAAGAATTTTTTTTCATCAGTATGGTATGACGGGCGGGAACGTGTACAGAGAGAATGAGAGGGGGGTGAGAGAGAGAGAGAGAGAGAGA
>NW_004797611.1:487519-488842 GCF_000002075.1 Aplysia californica
GGGGGGTATCGCCAGCGAGACGGAAGGCGACGGAGAGCTTCTATGAGGAGGTCCGCCTGCGAGCAGTGAGAAGCGAACAAGTGTTTGTATAAATGGCGAAAGCGTTTGACTTTTTGCGTCATTAGTAGAGAGACCAGATCTTGCGGTGTACCGCTCCTGGGTTGTTTTTTTTCCTCTCGGGATCTTCTTCACTTCTGAACGTCATTCATCAGATTTCTTCCCGTTTCCCCACACATGTATTCAAGTGCGAAGGGAAAAAAGCAAAAGAATTTAGAAGCTGGAAGAGTGGGAGGTTTTTATTTCTGTTTTTTTTTAACCCGCAAAAGGACCATGTGTTTCATCCTCACCTGGCGCTAAATCACCAGCGGTCCTCTGAGAAGGCGCACTTCACAAAGGACTTTGAACCAAGAAAGAAAGATTTGTGGAAGAAAAGAAAACTGTGAATTAATTTGTTTCCTCGACCGACACCACACGATAGTCTGTGAGCTGCTCGGACGGATACGACAACGGTGCAGATTTCGGTGCCTTTGACGCACGTGTTCAAAATCTCAGGGAGGGACATTCCAATCGCCGGTGTATGTCGCAGATTTCTTAACTCACGGCAAAAATTGAGAATAACCAAACAACTCACAAAGACAAGCTGGATTTCTTCAAGGTGCTGTTGGTTTGTTGGGGTTTTTAAACCTCAAGTGTGTGTTTCCGTTAAGTTTACAGGAGGGAACCTTTTAGGTTTTCGTTTTCTCAACTCCCCCCCAAAAAAAAAAGATTGCAAGCGTGTACTTTTGAAACAGTTTCCTCTTTGGCAACCATCTCTTCCTCAATTAGAACGTTGTAGTAGTCACTAGACGAAACCTCTGGGTGTTTAGAGAGAGAAATGCAAGATCAATAAGAACTGCGAAGCTTCGAAAACCGGAAAACGTCAACAAAAATCTGTTCTCTCATCCGCTCGTCAATGAGAGTCGCCTACATAGCCTATATTTAACGCTCAAATAGTGTTTCTTTCTTGGGGGCAAAAGACAGTGTGTCTCGGAACAAAGTGATGGGCGTTGGTGTTGCAAGGACCTGGGCTCGCGATGAGGCAGCGACAGCAGCAGCACCATCACCAGCAGCATCAGCAGCAGCAACAGCAGCGTCATCATCAGTAGAGGTGCCTGCAGTTCAGTAGTGACCCCGCCTGGAATGTATGTAAATCCTTACAACTCCAGCATCAAACATAGCCCCGACGCCAGTAATACGCAGTCTTTGAGCCACGTGAGACACGGTAAGCTCACCATGACACACTTTCTCTCTCTCTCTCTCTCTCTCTCTCTCTCTCTCTCTCTC
>NW_004797611.1:490024-491949 GCF_000002075.1 Aplysia californica
TCTCTCTCTCTGTCTGTCTCAATCTCCCTCCATTCCCTTCCCACCCCTCCCCTCCTCTCACTACACCTCCCTTCCTACCCCTCCCCTCCTACCTACCCTACATCCCCTCCTCCTCCTCCTCCCCCTCCCATGTGGGCCCCTCCCCCTCGGCACATTGAGGTCATCTGGGGCCCTACCAGGTTCTGACGGTAAATCAAAGGCATATATCAAAACACATGCGCTCCCCCTCACAGGCAACGCCAGGGTCCCTCGACTGATTCCTCGCGTGTTTGCCGATTCGTACACGAACTCATTCTTTTATTCTTCTGTTTTCAGACGGTGTTCCCTTCTTTCTATTTTTTTTGGGGGGGGGGGGGGTTACAGGTTCATCAATTACTCAATGTCTACCATATTATTGAACGTTCTGGTCGAAATATAGAGATCTTCATGGAGATATAATATTATCTGAAGTTCATAGTCAATCTGCAAACTGAACAGCTAAACTACTGTCTTGCTGTATAGTGGGGAAAAAAACTACTCCATGAGATCTCTGTATTATGCTTATGCTGGAGAATGTAGTTGGTTAGTTTGTTCATATATGTTTACCATCAATTATAAATATGTTTTCATATAGATATATGTCTATAAGTCTATATTATATAGATCAGACAGACAGAGAGAGAGAGAGACAGACACACACACACACAGACACATTCACACACAAACACACACACACAAACACACACACACACACACACACACACACACACACACACATATATGTGTGTGTGTGTGTGTGTGTGATTGCGTGCATGTCTTCTCGGACAAGGGCAAAAATCTTGTTTTTGCCTGAAATCTGTTTTTATGAGTTCAAGGCTTTTTTTATGAAAGACGTGCAAGTTGTTTATGACCCAATGTATGCCCGGGGTCAGAAGCAACGAGTTTTAGGACGATGTCAATCCAGTAGGAGACTCTAGTAGTAGCACTCCCTCTCTCTCTATCTATCTATCTATCTATCTATCTATCTCAATCTCCCCCCCCTAGCACTCCCCCTTCCCCATCCACCCCCTTTAGGTGATGTGTGTGCACTTGTGTGTATCGTGCTAGCATGCAGACACACAATAAAAGCACTACAAACATAATACAACACCGATAAAAGCCTCAAGTCTGTCATAATCCCACCCACGCTCCTACACTCCACGACAGAAGAAGCGACAAATCTTCTTTCATTAATTTTGTTTTGAGAAGCGAGACGATCACTTTCCATAATTCCTCCCCCCTCCTCTTTTAATGCCGGGTTCTAGTGTCACCATTAGACCTCATCCACGAGCCCATTTCCCATGATTCACCCATCTCCACTTGTCCTCACCATTGTTAGAAAAACCGACAACCTCTCCCTAAGAGACACAACTCGTGGCCCCCTCCAATTTAACAAATTGAGAACCGTCCACAATAATTTCTACCCTTTATGATCCCAGTTAAAATTTCAGCCAATCTAATCGGAGATTGCCCGTCGACGCGTCGCGTGCGGCCATTTTGGCTCGACTGCTGGGGCCACGTGACCAGGATGTCCCAAGAGACAGGTGTCCCGCTCGTCAGTCGTCTGTGACGAGTGGCGTCTGCTGCTGCCGCTTCTGTCTCCCGCCTCGCAATCGCAGCAGACACAGCGCGACGCGACGCGACGCTCTGCGCACAATTTGCCGTGACGTCATTGAATCTCGCGCACACTCCGTCGTTTCCGAAAAGGTCCGGTTCTTTTATGGTCCCATATGTTCTCAGAATCAGATAATATAGTAAATGATTATGATTAATGGAGTTCCATCAATTGTTTGTTGTTGTTGTTGTTGTTTTTTTGTTGTGTTTTTGTTGTTGTTGGGTTTTTGTTGTTGTTGTTTGTTTGTTGTTGTTTTTTTGTGTTCTTTTATTTATTGTTGTTGTTGTATTTG
>NW_004797611.1:492765-493778 GCF_000002075.1 Aplysia californica
GGGGGGATGGGGGTGGTGGTCTTTCTTCTTTTTCTTGATTCTCTTTCCTCTCGTTCTCACTTTCTACTCACAAGCTTTTGGTCCGTTGCATGCTGGGGTTTGCTTGCGAGATCTATTTTCTTAATGTCTCTTGTGTTCTCTTATTTTATTATATCTCTCTCGCCTTTTAAATTTTCTTACACTTTCTATCTTGTGGTTGTTGGGGAGGGGGTTGTTTTTGTTGTTTGTTTTGTTGTTGTTTTTGTTGTTTGTTTGCTTGTTTTTGCTTTTGTTTGTTGTTTGTTTTGTTATTGTTTTTGGGGGGGTTGTTTGTTTGTTATTGTTGTTGTTTGTTTTGGTTTTGGTTTTGGTTTTGTTTGTTTTTTGGGGGGGAGGTTTTGTGTGTGGTGAGGGGTGTTCTTTTTCTTTATGAAGGAAGGAAGTTGTTTTTAAATTAAATATTTTCTCTTACTGATTTCTTTTTCCATTTCATATGTCTTTCCCTTTTGATAAATGACCATCTCTCTCAATGATATAGTTGGTGGGTTTTTTAATTTATTTTGTTAGGGTGGTTGGGATTTGTTTGTTTATTGTTGTTGTTGTTTTTGGCGGGGGGTGTTTTTGGTTTGCTTGTTTGCTTGTTTTTTGTTGTTTATTTTGTTGTTCCTGTTGTTTCTGTTTGGCGTTTTGTTTGTTAGTGGATTGGTGGATGGATGGATGGAAGGATGGATAGAGAAAGAGCATACATTAGTTTTGAGTTGACACGGGCAGCTCTCCCTCTTTCTCTCTATCTCTCTATCTCTCTGTCTATCTATCTCTCTATCTCTCTATCTCTCTCGTTTTTCTTTGTGTGTATGACTCTTTTCTTTCTCTCCTTCTCTCTCTTCCTCTCTCACTCCTGTTCCGTCACTCTCTTTACCTCTCTCTTTCTCTCTTTTTCTCTTTCTCTCTTTCTCTCTCTCTCTCTATCTATCTATCTATCTATCTATCTATCTATCTATCTATCTATCTATCTATCTATCTATCTATCTATA
>NW_004797611.1:494638-495757 GCF_000002075.1 Aplysia californica
AGCCTTTAAGATCCCTGGTCTTGCCAAGGAAATGGCGCGAAAATGCCAGCCTGGTATTTGAAGACGTTCGGGGTTCTAGTGTCTATCGCTCCCTCCGTACAATGTTCTGTGTATCGGCTGGGTCCCAGGCCTTATGCCCTGGAAAAGTCGCTTGGCCTTTGCAGGCATTGACGTGGCATGCTGAGGTCGATTACAAGTACTTTTCTTTACCACGCCCTGGCTAATCGGGGCTTGGTATCGAGTCTATCGTAGTCTCGATTATATTGCTTTTATAATTCATTTTCCGCTGTGCAGAAAGAAACAAATGTGCTTTCAACTGAAATAAAGTGTTTCGAAAGTTTGTAAACTAAAAGTAAAGAAAATAGAGAGAACTAGTGACGATGACAACGGCGTTTCCTGCAACACAAAGCTAGAAAGAAGAAAATAATGAATTGCTTTTGCCGTTGTATTTTTTTGTTTGTTGTTGTTATTGTTGTAATTGTATTATGCTGTTGTTGTTTTTCTTGTTGTTGGGTTGTTGTTGGGATTTTTTTGGCTCGTTTCTTGTTGCTGTTCTTGTTGTTGTCATATTGTGGTTTACTGAGAATCTACATGAAAACGACAATACATTATTTCTCATGACAAGAGGTAAGGATTATAGCAAAACTGAAAAGTGGTAGATTCAGCCTACAGCACAGTAGCCATCGACCACATTCAAAGCCTAGCTTTCAATTAAAGTACAAAGAAATTTCATCATCAAGTGCCAGAACTGCGAAAGACTTCGGCGATCATGGATCTCTATTCATTTCTAGTTTGTTTATTTGTTTGGGGGTTGTTGGGTTGTTGTTGTTTTTTGTTTGTTTGTTTTGTTGTTGCTTTAATTCTCTTTTTAAACGAGCTACATCATCCTGATCTTTTATCTCGTCACTTATCTGTTTAGGCTCTCCAAAATAGGTCGCTCTGGGTGTACCCGTGTCCTGTTTTCCTTCCATTCTGCGAAAAGAACATAACTGCATAAATATACATTTATTTTCCTCTTTTATCGTTCTTCTCTTGTTCATACCATACGTAAAAACGCTTTATTTAGAGTCTTTTAATAATAATAATAATAATAATAATATATGTGAATGCGTATGTATA
>NW_004797611.1:497152-498639 GCF_000002075.1 Aplysia californica
AAAAAAAAAAAGAAAACTTGAGTGACACAGAATGGGGAAGTCTCTTTTGTATAGTCTAACATTAAAGAAATAACAGCCTGGCGTTAAAGCAAGAGCTTTGCTTCTCGAATCGTGAGGTACTGGTTGGTTGTTGTTTTTTTTTGTTGTTGTTTTTTTACATCCTTTTTAGCACAAAAGAATCACCCCCAGGAACCGCGCGATTGTCGGAAATGTAGAATCGAGTACGGCATGTGTGTGTGTGTGTCGGTGGGTTCATTGAGAGAAAACTATGGTAGTCCTTCAGCGAGGCAGAACAACCCCCCATGCTAGACTCAGTGTGCAGCCAGTTCTGAGACCGAGGAAAGGTGACCGAAATGTCATAGAATACATGGTGATATTTTCAAGCCTTTGGAAATACGGTCCATGCCCTTTTCTTGCCATTATAGTCCAGAGTCTCTCATTTCTAGTCATTTCCATAAGTACTGGTCTCCCTGTGTGGATGGAGCTTTTCCTCCACGTTCTCCGACTTGAAATCTGAAATCTTGTCTTTGTCGTCGTCTTCATCGTCGTCATCGTCGTGGTGGTGGTTGTAGTAGCTGTCCTCGACTCTCTCAGCCAGAGGCCATGTCTGTTCTTTCACGTTTTTCCTTTGGACTAAACCTTTGCTCCATGGACATGTAGGTGAATGTGCTCTGTGTCGGTCTAATCTTTAGGCAGAATATGTTGTTTTCTATGGTTTTATTTCTTTAAAGGAACGTAAAACTGAATTAATAAAGAAAGTGCCGATAACAGAAATCAAATCTTCGAATACACGTCGTGTGTGAAACGGATAATTTGAAACGGCAGCACTAAGATAGGGACACTTTGTCAAACCTCGGAACCGAACCGCGTCCCAGAGAAGAAAAACAAAACAAAACCATGTCCGAGTGAAGCTAAAACAAAAAGTATTTTTAGTAGAGGGATCACCGATTGCTTCAGTTATTTAGACAGTGTCAAAGATCCCTCGAGTCGATAACAATGTCTTGTAGTGACACCTCGAAGACAAACAGCACCTTCGCTCCTCTTTTCAATCTTCTTCCTTCGTTTTCTGCCTTCCAAAATCCGGTACGATTCCGCTTGTAGATTCCAGTTTCGAGATTTTAAAATCGCAATGTGAATAAATGCTAGACTTGTGGAAATGAGTCATGAGAGTGCTCTTGTTAAAGTTTTCCTTCATACACAAAAGTTGCCTTGAGATTGAATCAAATAGTATTCTCAGCTAACACCCGAGTCCAGTCTATCTCTTTCTCTCTTTCTATCTCTCTCTCTCTCTCTCTCTCTCTATCTCTCTCTCGCTCTCTCTCTCTCTCTTTGTCTTTCTCTTTCTCTCACCCTCTCCCTCTCTCTGTGTCTCTCTCTGTCTCTCTGACTATCTCTGACTGTTTCCCTAGCTCACTTCCTCTCCTTCTCCCTTTCTATCTCTTTGTCTCTCTCGGTCTCTCTCTCTCTTTCTCTCTCTCTCTCTCTCT
>NW_004797611.1:499685-501381 GCF_000002075.1 Aplysia californica
TGCCCAGATATGAGGGAATGAAACGGCGCAAAGGGAAATAATAAATATGTGAGGCAGCGTGTTGGAATCAGGCTCTCGTCAATTTTTTAGCATGTAGAGTTATTGGTATCATCTTAAAGCTTGTTCACTGGTCTTAATTTGGATGGTGAAAATATCCATTTCTCTTGAATACAAGTCGAGATATTTGCGAAAGAAGGAGGTGGGTGTCAACTGTTTTCAGATGTGAACTTAGGGAGAAAATGACCGCCAAAAATTAGTTATTTCCTTATCTTTACAGTTCGTGGTAACTCAAAATTTACTTTTTTGTGCCTTTAGTAAACGTTTTAAAGAAAAATCCCACAGAAATGAGTTCTTTAATGCGCATGAAAGGTGTTGAGCTAAAAAACAAAAATTTGAAAAAAAATTCACAAACCTGCGGAAAAACGCAAGTTTCTTTGCTTTGATTATTTTGACGAGAGCCTGATTCCACCACGCTGCCTCACATATCTACATCTCAGCAAAAACCTTTGTCAGTAATGATACCCACTTATGCATCGAAAAAGGTTCGGTTTTTTTTTTCTTTTGGTTTTCGGGATTTTAGTTGTTTTTGTTGTTGTTGTTGTTGCTGTTGTTGTTGTTGTTGTTGTTGTTGTTGTTGCTGTTGTTGTTTTGTTTTCAATTTAAAAAAAATGATATTATGCTGTATTCTTCCTAGGATTTTGATATTTAAAAAAAAAGAATGATAGCAGGTCTGCTTGGATATAATACAGGTTGTTGAGCGCATAGAACTTACTCGTAAGCAAGAAGTTGGAACACATAATTAATAGCAGATGCTGCTAAAATTTATTACAATTTCAAAGCAGTTTTCCTTTCCGTTACGGTATTCTTTGAAACATATAGATCTAACCGTATGGGATTTAGCAGGATACTTACTTTACGATTTAAAAAATATGAAATAATTAATACATTATTATGTTTTTCGTTTGTAGAAAAGAATACGTTATTTACAACATATATTATCAGATAAAACAAGGTAAGATCAGGAAGGACAGGATTCAGGTACGATCAGACAGAAATCACGACATAGTCGAAATTGTACAAAAAAGGTCACCCAATGTCGAGGAGAAAAGTAGTCATCTAAGACAGCTTGCCATACAGAACAGTCTTTTTATATAAAGAAAAGCAAAACACAAGAGAGAAGTGGCCGATGGTCGTTTGTACATGTGGTTGTCTTGGACAGGTAGCCCATCAGTAGAGCAGTTTGGTTGTACGCTTATCAACCCTATACTTAAGGAAATATCAGATGGAAACAGAGGAAAAGGCAGGCCCAGAAAAAGCTGGAAAGAGATGGTAAGAGAAACATTTGTCCAAAATATCTAATCATGCAGCAGACGACACAACAAACGAGAGAATGACGTTTGCTTCTTCCCTTGACACTGAAAGGTTCGTAGAAGTGGCCTGAAAAAAAATTAAAAATGTAAAAAATCCAAGTACATTCGAGCACAAGTTCCCATCGAGTCTGCTCCAGAACCAATCAGTCGTTTTCTTTCCGACAGCTCCCATAATGATATAATCGCTTATTCCGATTTAATTGTTATCGCAATTGTTCGTTGGTCACTATATAACGGTCACCAATACATGTATATCTTTTTAAAATAAAAATATCAATGCTTTTTACTCCCCTCTCGGCACACTTTAGATCCAAAAAGGAGGCCGG
>NW_004797611.1:501481-503199 GCF_000002075.1 Aplysia californica
AAATCCAAGTACATTCGAGCACAAGTTCCCATCGAGTCTGCTCCAGAACCAATCAGTCGTTTTCTTTCCGACAGCTCCCATAATGATATAATCGCTTATTCCGATTTAATTGTTATCGCAATTGTTCGTTGGTCACTATATAACGGTCACCAATACATGTATATCTTTTTAAAATAAAAATATCAATGCTTTTTACTCCCCTCTCTGCACAATTTAGATCCAAAAAGGAGGCCGGTTTCAGTTTGTGTCTGTCAGGGCCAATCCAGGCTGAGAGGGAAACAACATTCCAGTTGAAAGACGAAGACACTCGATAAAAATGTCCTCCCCATCCGGGAATTGAACTCGAGTCTCCTGCGGGCGAGAGCGAAGCGCCTAACTGGTATACCCCAGACATTGGTATTATACTTTTGCACAGGACGTGGCTGTATTTCTAGAGCGAAACAGAAGAAACAAGAATGAAGATAATGCATGGCTTCTGTAATAACCGACGAGACCAATTCTGGCACAGGACAGAGTGTGCCACATTTTGAGCTTCATAATTCCCACTTCAGGCTTCTTTCTAGTCCAGGCTTTAGTATGTCTAATAATGTGTGAAGCCTCGTATGACTTGCTGCTATTTGTTTCAGTGTAACCGTGTCCTCATTCGCACAGTGAAGACTGGCTGACTTAATGGAAGTACCAATGTCTTGGGCCAAGGGTCACCAAACGTTTACAAGTAGGTCAGATAATTTAGAGAACTGAGAGAATGCGGGGGTGGGACTGACGACACTACTGTAATTAGTACAATAAGGCAATTAGTGCCTAAAAATGAAGATACCCAACCTACTGATTTATAAATACACAAAGCACAAAACACCACACCACCCTAAATAAATAAATAAATAAATAAATAAATAAATAAATAAATAAATAAATAAATAAATAAATAAATAAATAAATAAATAAATAAATAAATAAATAATTGTTTTCCTGCACAACATGTTCTGGGAAAGGAAATAGAGTACTGGAAACTTTAGTTCCTAACAATTAATTGTGCGTCGCTGGCTTGTCCTAAGTTACCTGTACTTTTGCGATTCATTAATGAATAATGACTATAAAAACTATGTCACAGCAAGGCAAAGAGACTAGGAACAAAAAGACTATGATATTTACACTTTTTAAGACTTAAGAAAACTAATTAACAAATGAACGAAAAAATACGAGAGAATGATAATTAAATTATATCTTTTTTTTTTTTTTTAGCATTTTAACTCTGAAACGAAGAAAGATAAGTTGAACAAACGAATTACATATAATAAGCGAATCAAGGGGAAAAGTAAACAAATATGCAAATAAATAGACAAACACACAGTTGTACTCATGGACACAATAGCGAGTTGTACTAGTTAAATGCGTTTATTTACAACAAACATTATTGTTTTGGACTAGTTTTCTTTACGTATGATGTCCTGTCACTAGAAGAAAGTGTGATAAACTGGCTAATGCGTGCAAATACTTGGTCATTTGTAATTATTAATCTAATTTGTAAAATAAATAATAAGTACTTTAAAAGAATAACTAGACTAATCAGACAATAAACAAATGAATACAATAACTAATAGATTAGTTTGTTAATTTTTATCAACCAATTGATTACTTAGTTAATTGTCTGCTAAATATGTGAATATATCGATGAGTCATCAAACTGAATAAATAAATAAATAAATAAATGAATGAAT
>NW_004797611.1:504077-505536 GCF_000002075.1 Aplysia californica
ATAATAATAATAATTGTAATAATTATTATAATAATAATAATATAATAATCACAATAATAATCATGATTAATATAGTGAGGATAATGATAATGATAAAGAAAACAATAATAACATTTATATGGGAAAATTCTTAAAGATCAGTATCATCACTGTTGTTATCGTTATTATTCGTTGTTGTTGTTGTTGCTGTTATTATTATTATTATTATTATTATTATTATTATTATTATTATTATTATTATTATTATTATTATTATCGGTATCATTATTATTGATATTATCATTGTAATTGTTGTAATCATTATTAATACCGTGTTGCTTTTTCACCATTATCGGTATCATTGGTGTTATTTTCTTTTGCCTCTGACATCATTCCTGGCAGCACTATGATATCAACTATGTCATAATTATCGGTATGATTCTCCCCCTGTTTTTCCGTGATTTAACCGTGTTTTCGCCGAGAGACTGGTACTATTAGGTTTAAGTAATTTGTTTATGTTTCAAATTAATTTGCATATTCGTTTGGTCGAGTAAGTCTTCACCAGAATGTTCAACTCTCAGAGTTTTTCGGGGAAAATTAAGTGCTTTTTAGAAGGGTTTTTTTTAAACTCCATTTCATTTAAATTGTACTTTATCTGACTTTATTTCTTTTCCCAGTTGGGCTTTTTAAAAATTAGGGCAGCTACAAAAAAAGTAATTTCGATAAATTTCCCTTTTCATCAACATTGTCTGTTTTATTGCTGTTTTGGTTTGGGTGGCGGAGAGGGGGGGGGGTATGTAGTCGAGGGTATGCTTTCTCATTTGTTATATTTCTTAATTTTTCTTTTTTTTTTTTCCTTGTGAGGACATTTTCTGTTCATCCGCTTCGTTGTTTTTCTTTCTTTGGTAAAAAGAAAAGTTTAGGTTTGTTTGTTGGTGGGGTGGGGGGGGTTGTTTCTGTTATTAATCCTCTGCATTCTCGTTTTCCCTTGTTTTGTCTAGTTTTTATTGTATTCCCATTATTTATTTTTCTTCATTTTTTCTGTTTACGTTGTTGGAGTGAACATCTTTGTACAGCAGCATTATTTGCTTGCCTTTAAAATAATTAACAGATTTTCTTAAAACTAGTTAGACTGCAAATCTTAGTACAATAGAAATTTCCACTGTTTTTATTGTTAGTTTTAAATGTGCTCTTCTCATCAACGTCCTGACCTCGGTGGTTACGGCACTCACTTCGTGCCCCAAATGAGTAAAAATAGAAATATGAAGAGCCTGAAAAATGTAGTTTTCATCCGTCATGATTACCTATAAAGAATTAGAATTCTCTCTCTCTCTCTCTCTCTCTCTCTCTCTCTCTCTCTCTGTCTCTCTCTCTCTTTCTTTCTTTCTCTCTCTCTCTTTTTTTTCTTTCTCTCTCTTCCTCTTTCTCTTTTTTTTCTTTTCTCTTTCTTTTTCTCTCTATCTTTCTCTCTATCTCTCTC
>NW_004797611.1:505636-507510 GCF_000002075.1 Aplysia californica
CTCTCTCTCTCTCTCTTTTCGCCATGTGCACACATGCTTTTTGGGGCGGGAGAGGGGATACTGGTTAAAGTTGACGATATCACAGAAAACAACATGATAATTATATATAATTTCCATTATTACTCCAAGAAGCAAAAATAAAATGCATAATGTCAACACAAAGCAGTTTTGGTCTTGATTGACCTAATCTGGTGCTGCCTTCGTACTTGGCTAACTCTGGTCTACCTCAGAGACTACATGTACCAGCTTGTCTGACTGCTTAACTAGCTCGACAAGTTCCAAATAGAAGGAACTACCTAAACTACTGCAAGTATTTTACGCCCCCATCCACACGATTTAATTCATTTAGGAAACAGGCAGCTTTTAAATTGGCTGTTAGTCTTAGGGCCAGACTAAGAGGTATATGTATATTTCAACAGACGGTGATAGATTTGGGAGATAAGTAGTTCTTCGCCAAAAGGGAATCAAACTCACTTCTACAACGCGCGACAATGAAGAGCCTAGCCGCTACAGCACAGACGCCAATACCATCGTCTAAGCGTGGCGCCGGAAGTCTCATGGTTAGGTTACCGTAAATGTGAGATTGCAGGTTCAAGGGTCAATGTTCAGCTCCGTCCGACGTTGTGTCCTTGAGAAAGGCACTCTACACCAAAGTTTCTATTCGGCTGGGTCGTATCGGGGATGTATAGATGTTAAATTTGGAGTTACTGTCTACAAAACAAACAACCAAACAACAACAAAAAACCCATTAAAGCAAAACCCATTCAACTCTACTTCGTTGAAGTATTACCGTATCTTTATCTTACCTTGAAAAGAGCGTTAACTCATTACAATTTCCTACAAGAGAATCGAACTCACTTTTCCTGAATGTGAACAGAGCAGAGCATCACCGCTGCACCACTGCTACCGGTATAACCACCCAATCCCTAAGCCTTAACCTATTCCGGAAATGGTGTGCTGCCGAGGTTTCCGATTAGCTTCCTTTCACCCCCTGTCCAGGTTTCCCCTTAATCAAGAGGTCAGCTCGGTGAGTGGTCAACAAGTTTCCAGGTAAGCCCCTGGACCGTGAACAATCACACTGCTCGAGGATAGTCCAAGAAAGCTTTCCTTCTTAACTTCCCTCAGCTCCCAGCTAGTATGGTATTATGTCTCTGCACGCGCACTAAAGTATTTCCGTCCCCCGTTCTGCGCCCAAGTCTTGTACCTGCGCACGTAGAAATTTGTTTCCATTTCTCGTTCCCCAACGTTCTTAACCTATCATTTCTTGTCTCTGTATTTGAACATGATTGTATCATGGACATTTTTCCTTGTTAATTAATACAGAATGTTTTATCATAAGTTTTGAAAGCAAAACAATATCAGATTCTTCTTGTCTTCATTTAAGCTAATATTATTATTATTATTCGTACACACATACACTTTCACGGACAGGCGCGCGCGCGCACAAACAAACAAACACTAACACAAACACATCAAACATACACTCACAAATAAAGCCTCAGGTTTACATTTATCACCACCCTACTCATCCCCCCTCACCACACCCCTCCCTCCCTTACTGCCCCAACACTACAATACCACAAAGGGCTAAGCCGGTGCCGTCCCAATCTGGGAACCGCCTGGAGCTGTTTACCTAAGGCTCCTGCACCTCTCCTCATCAACTGCAGACTGTGCACAAAGCTAGAAGAGGGCATAACAATAATTCCAATGAGCGATTGTGGCTAAATTTATCTCGCCAGGTATGCTCTCTACAGAGGGAAATTTCCCCCATTAATTACTGCATGCTTTATCATAGGCTTCGACGAAAGCAAAGCATTGGAAAGCAAATCAATGTTTGTTGTTCACATATTTCAATGTTTACTGCCCCCCCTCCA
>NW_004797611.1:507610-508559 GCF_000002075.1 Aplysia californica
ATCTATCTATCTATCCATTTATCCATCTATCTATTTATCTATCTATCTATCTATCTATCTATCTATCTATCTATCTATCTATCTATCTACCTATCTATCTATCCCTCTGTCTATATCCCTCTGTATCCTTGTCTCTCCTTTTCTCTCCTTCTCTCTCTCTCTCCCTCTCTCTCTCTCTCTCTCTCTCCCTCTCTCTCTTTATGACTGCCTGTTTTTTGTTTCACGTCTCCCTTTCTCCTCACGGCTCTCTCATTCACTCATGTACGCCTATACTTGCGAACAAGTATCTTTGCCAGTCTGCAAACGCCCAACTGTTCAAATGTTCCTCCTTATAAACTACTGTAACGTCTCCTACATCCATCCCGTTCTTCCCTCGTAGCCCGGGTTTCCGACGGGGAAAGAGGCTCGCTTGCTTACACAAAACAAACCTTCCTTGGGTGATCTCCCAGCAAGACAAAAGCCGCTGCCGAGCTTCTGGTCGAGGCTGATAGTTTCCAGGAAGTTCCCAGGTCGCCTGGAAGCGCTCAGGTATCGTGTCACGAGATTCTCGTTGGCGCCAGCGAGACCGAGGAGCCATCTTTGTTTCCTCATTACGTATTTCCGGTGTTTATTTCAGGTTGGGTTTTTTTGTGACGCGTCCCGTCGCGGAGAGAAAGAATGGGTGGAAGGCGTAGATCAGCAGTTATAGTTTGTGATTTGGTTAATTAATTCTGGTCCGATTTTGTCTAAATTCATCACCAGCTTGCACAAATCTTGAAAGTGGAGTCGCCTTTGGGATAACTTCAGCTTCAGATACTGGTGGTCGATACGGACTGATACAAAGTCGTCTGTTGGGGATTGAACGGTCTTTTTCCTCATTCTCCTTCTCATGACACAAGTATCTATCTATCTACTTATCTATCTATCTATCTATCTATCTATCTATCTATCTATCTATCTATCTATCTAT
>NW_004797611.1:508659-509892 GCF_000002075.1 Aplysia californica
CACACACACACATATACACACAAGCAAACCACAACAAATCCGATACCAAAGCCGAAAAAGAATCAAACAAACAAACAAACAAACAAAAAATCCGTCGATAAAACAAATAACAATTAATAAATGACGCCAAGTCATTACAGCCATTCCATAGATTTCAAACTTTAATATAACAAATCCAGATCGTACTCTGTCATGGCCGACGCTCGTCGCTGTCTACAAAAAACTTCACTGCGAAGTGCACGCACCACAGGCACCCAAATTATGAAGGGCAAAATATTTATTTGTCCCGGTATAGTTAAGAGTTAAGTATAGTTCTCCTCCCCCCCCCAAACCTTTTCCCCATTTCCCGTTTATTTATCCCCAAATCAAGTCAATAAAATGATGGCGCGCTCTATAGTCAACCGGAACTACGTCACTGTGCATAATCTAGGGTAATCCCGAAGTGCCAGGATGTGCAACAGACATTGTAGTTCTCCAAGCACAGAATGCAGAAGTTGCAGACAAAGATTTGTCGAAAGAAGGAAAAGTGTCGGTAGCTACAATGCACTTACTTCAGACAGTCAATCTGACTTCCTCTTCAAAGGCTGCAGTTATGTATTATAAAACTAAAAACTAAGCTATGCTGTCATCATTTCATTGTGTACAATTAAGTCGATTTGGGTGACATGAAAAACTTTTTGGAGGATCAATGTGACATAAAGTTGGGAGGAGGGGTAATGGGGTGGGGGGAAAAGGGAAGGGGACTGCCAGCCGAAGAGATTGCCAGCTGCACTGTTGATTAATCATCTCTAAAGGCATCAGGACTTACAGAAGTTCAATTTTCTGTATTCCCGTGGGTATCTGATGATTCAAATTTCTGATATATAGGAGACAGAATGAAAAACAATCTTTAGGACCATGCTTCTTCTTTTTTTACTTCAAAGTGTCCGAAAATAGTGCACCTTATAGCTTTGTCGAAGAAGGCTAATCCCTAATAGGTTAAGGAGGTTAGATCAGCAAACTCAAGTGTGCCCAAACCTCGTTATGCCTTATTACGTAACAATATTCGAGGTGTTGGCTTCTTTTTGGAAAATTGATTCTATTGACTAGGTGTATTACCATTTAACAGCTGTTTTCCTAAATTTTTAAATAACAATAGAATAGAACTATCGGAGATAATCTGTTTGTATGGGGGGTTTTTCTTCTCCTGTAAAATTTGGCACTTTCACTTGGCAAGATTAGATCACCGGGCCG